>NC_142928.1:53562181-53714681 GCF_046866305.1 Octopus bimaculoides
ATTGTTGCTGACACAACCCGCCAATCCATTCCTACCATTTTCCTTGAATTCCAGACTTTACTATATTGTTTTACTGCTCTGTTTTCTAATAACTTTACTCTTTGCTCTCTTAGAGTTAAGACTAAAGATGCAATTTGGTGCACCTCTGTTGATCACTAATAGGCTGAATAACATTGAAAAGTAAATAAATAAATTTCTTGAGTTCTTTTTGGTTTTTTCTTTCTTTTTTTCTCTTTCTCTCTGTCTAATGCTCTGAGTTTTACATTTTTGTGTGTGTGTGTTTCTAAATTATATGCAATATTATCTTTTAGTGAAAGGAGGTGGTTGTATTTCATCCAGTTTACTAGGTTGTTCTCTATTACTTTATTTTAGTGTTATCCTTGTTTGATTTTTATCTTTCTTGAGTTAATTTTTTATCGTACTATAAATACATTGTACATTTTTTTTTATCTACTTTCAAAGATGATTAAACGTTTCGTTGGGAGAAGATATGAATAGCAATGAGGTCCTTCTGAGTGTACAAGATAACTAAGCATGGTCTGAATGGAAGGAAAAGAATATCATGTTAGCAGTGATTAAATAGATTATTTGCACAACAGAATTCTGTTGTACACTTACTTTATTGCATGAGAGGTTTAATCATTGAGAGCATTGTTGTCATGCGAAGATAGAACTGACCTCAAAGAGGTATAGCAATCAAAATGAATCAATTTTTCTTGTTTCACTAAGAAAGGTGTTGTTATTTTGAACTGGTAGAGTAGAACTATAACCAAAAATCTTTTATTCTAGCATAGTGTATCAAGGACTATATTCTCTAGTGTGTTCTTATTTTTTTAGATGGTAGGATATAATTTTGCTAGCAGGTTAAGTGATTGACTCATTAAGAAATGTGTTTTGTTTTCAGGTTATTAAGATTTGCTGAAGCTTTATTTAGCTTTAATTTCACAATAGTTGCAGTAAGTTCTGAAGAAAATGAGTCTATAATTTTAATGTGAATGTATCATTTGCTTAAACATCTTAACATAAACTTGAGACATCATAACTTTGTTCAAAATCAATCTGACAAGCTCATAAAATTCAAGGAATATGTAATATCTTGTTTTCAGTTTAAATATTTTGCTTTAAAATGTTTTGTTTTTCTTTCTGTTTTCCAGTTGTATATTAAAGATGTTGTTATTGGTGACTATCCTCGCTTTACGCATCGAGGGGTCATGATTGACACTTCCCGGCATTACCTGTACAAGGATATTATTTTTGATGTGCTGGTAAGAAACATTTCTTTAAAATAATTTCTCTTAGCTAAAGTTTCTTTTTTTTCCTGATACCATGGGTAGAATAGTTTTGGAAAAAAATGAATTTTAAAATAATTAGTTTCAGTTAATTCATCTCACAGATACAAGATACTTCTACTTTCTAGTTAAATGATTAGAAATAGGAAATTAATATATAAGTATGCAAAAGAAGAAATATCTTATATAAATACGTAAATTTGAAACAACATACAAATGATGTTAAGCTGATAAAAATGAATTCAAAATAAAATAGTTTCAACTTATCACATTTCTCCAGCTCAGTTGTGACCAAATATAATGATGTGCTTTATTTCTGTCAATTTATCTATTTAGCCCTTAAATCCACTGATCCACCATTCTTTGATGTACTTGACCTAAGCTACTGTTTTTAGCTTGCCATGTTCCATAGTTTTCAAGATATCTGTTCATGGAGGCAATTGAAATCTAATGTGGAGTGTCTAGGTTGCATGTTGATAACAACTTATTGAGAAACTTCTTATTGAAAAGAAGTGAAGGAAACCTGTTTCTACCTAGAAACATGTACTATTTGAAGCAACAATGATACAGTCACTAATGTACAGAAAAGAAGAGTTCTGGGAATATATCAAGACCTTGCTGTTGGCCAGAGAGAGCCATTTCTGTTCAGAAACTTTTTGATTCAAGGGTTCAGAGAAAAGATAGATTGTTCCACATATTTTACACCACAACTTTATACAGAATGTTCTTAAACCAAAGTTAAAGTCCCTGTAATGTATCAGTTTGGCAAAAGAAACCAAAAAAATAAATGCTAGGCTTAAAAAATATAAGTAGTGGAGTCATTTTGTTCAACTAAACCCTTCGACATGTTGCCCCAACATGACTGCAGTCCAATGACTGAGACAGGTAGAAAATAAAAATATATGAATATTTAATCCCTAATGATTAGGGATTATATATGCATATATATATATGCATGCGAAGACCTGTCGAGGCAAATGAAATCAAAATTGAACCAAATTCGATGACTGGCACCCATGCCAACCTTCCTTCATTGGACACTAAACTCAGCTTGTGAAGATTTGTTGGGGCAAGTGAGATCGAAACTGAACCAAATTCGATGACTGACACCTGTGCCAGTGGAGTGTTAACAGCACCAACCGAGCGGGATCCCTGCCAGAGCAGCGGTCTCGCTCCCGTGCCGGTGGCACGTAAAAAGCACCATTTGAGCGCGATCGTTTCCAGCTTTGCCTTACTGGGACTTGTGCCGGTGGCATGTGACAAAACATTGGACTGACTCCTGTGCAGGTAGCATGTAAAAGACACCATTTGAGCGTGGCCGTTGCCAGTACCGCCGGACTGGCCCTCATGTCGCCGGTGGCATGTAAAAAGCACCCACTACACACTCAGAGTGGTTAGCGTTAGGAAGGGCATCCAGCTGTAGAAACTCTGCCAGATCAGATTGGAGTCTGGTGTAGCCATCTGGTTCACCAGTCCCCAGTCAAATCGTCCAACCCATGCTAGCATGGAAAGCGGATGTTAAATGATGATGATATATATATATATATATATATATATATATATATATATATATATATATATATATATATATATATATGTATATATATATGCATAAACATATGTATATATTGCATATGTATGTGTGTATGTATATATGCATATATATATATATTAACATATTACTTCTCCAGGCCTTAACTTTTTTGATATGTCACGAATGAACTTCTAAATTGTAATTAATTATAGCTATGTAGTTAGTACCAGTTGAAATGTCATTCCCTCACAATCAACATTAAAAACCTCTAGAAATGATAAAAAGAAAAGCAAGATGGACACTAAAGTGAATGCAGTACCCAGCTATAATCACACTGTATTCAGTAATCAAGCATTTCACAGACTAGACTAAAGCATATCTGATACATTCACAGACTAGACTAAATCATATCTGATACATTAGAATCATGAACTACTTCAGCATGTATGCCAAAATATATAGTCTTTATACTTAAATAGTAATTTACCAAGATGTTAGTTAAAATTCTTTCTTGCTTCTGACTCGCTGTAAAATTATGGTTGTCTATGTCAGCTGCTTTTGTGGAACTATATTTTCCAATTTTATGTTTTTGTTCATTTGTTATTTTTCTAAAAAATTACTGTTTATTGGTCAACAGGAAGGAATGGCACAGAACAAGATGAATGTCCTTCACTGGCACATGGTTGATGATCAGTCATTCCCTTATGAAAGCAAAGTTTTCCCAGAACTTAGTGAGAAAGTAAGTAAACATTGTTTTAATACAAATTTAATGCAACAGTAAATGATGAAGGTAGTGAGTATGATGCATGAAACACATAAATGAATCACATACATAGCAGAAAATATTACCTTTATTGTTCATGAACTTTATTTAATAGGGGCCATTTGTCTATCAGTTTATCAGAGACCCTACTACATCTTTTGTAAATCAAGTGACTGTACTTAGAATGCCAATTCAAATTCCTATTTATTCCCTTCCTACATATAGAACAAGGCCACTTCCTACTTGGCACTGACACTCTGTGCTCTGTGTCATTAAATTGCACTTTTGGTCTTTGCCTGGTTGACCTTTAGTTCTTTAATTATTAATTTTCTTTGTTGATTCATACACTGTAAAGTATAGCCAATTTAGAGATAGTGAGTGAGAGAGCAGAAACACCAGAGTACTTAACTGGTACTTCGTTTATCATCTCTGGAAAGATAATGTGCAAAGTTAACCTTGGTAGAATTTGAATTAGCAAAGCAAAAAGCCAGAACAATAAATACAAATTATTTGTCTTACTCTAACACATCTGCCAGTTGACTCCATTAATTTCTAGTATTACAGAAAATTACTAATTTGAACAATTGTTATTGAATTTTAACTGTTCTTTCTTTTTTTCATCTCTCCTTGCATCTAATAATACCAATCAGGGTGCTTACCACCCATCTATGGTCTACAACCATAAAGTAATTAGTGAAATCATTCAATTTGCTCGTTTACGAGGCATACGCATTGTTCCAGAATTTGATAATCCAGGTATGTAATTTTGTGCTTTTAATATTTATTATAAATATAAGGTGTTATTGTTGAAACATCCCTCTGTGCAAATTTAAGGCTACTGACTTAGAAAAGTGAATATACACTGAAAATGATATTGCAGTTACAGCTGTTTTCATTGAATAAGAAATTCGAATCATTGTATCTACTGGTAAAATAAAAGAGAATTGTTCCGGATAACCTGGTGAAGAAGATGGCAAAGTTGAAGAAGAGATATCATGGGCTATTATCTCATTAAATTTGTGGATTAGAATTCATCATCATCATCGTTTAACATCTGTTTTCCATGCTGGCATGGGTTGGACGGTTTGACTGGGAACTGGCAAGCCAGTAGGCTGCACCAGGCTCCAATCTGATCTGGCAAGGTTTCTACAGCTTGATGCCCTTCCTAACACTAACCACTCCAAGAGTGTAGTGAGTGCTTTTTACGTGCCACCAGCACAAGAGCCAGTCGGGGGGCACTGGCATCAGCCATATTCAGATGGTGCTTTTTATGTGCCACCTGCACAGGGAGCTAGTCAAGCGGTACTGACATCGACTCACGCTTGAATGATGCTTATTACGTTCCAACAGCATGGGTGCCAGTCAGGTGGCACTGGCATCAGCCACAACTACAATTTCCATTTTGATTTTGATTTTGATTTTACTTGACTCAGTAGGTCTTCTCAAGCGCAGCATATCGCTCGACAGTTCAAGGATACTTTTAAATGGGCTGGTTAAGCAACACTGGTATCGGCCATGGCTTTGATTTCACTTTACTTGCTGCGTCTTCTCAATCACAGCATATCTCCAAAGGTCTCGGTCTCTTGTCATTGCCTCTGTGAGACGCAATATTCAAAGGTCATGCTTCACAATCTGTTTTCTGTACATCTTTGGTGTTTGTTACCCCTGCGCATCTGCCACACACAATAGCAGCAGCATCAAGCAGATGAGAAAGAAACTGCAAGTGTTCCACCCACAAGCAGTGCAGTAGATGATACAGAAGTTGTGAAAATGAACAAATATTTATTTATTGATTGTTTCATACTTTGTTCTTTATATGAAAATGTTTTGTTATTAAACTAAGAATTAATTAGTTTGTGTAAAATAACTTTTGCTTTCATTTGTTTATTATATTGTACATTTACAATGTTCATTTTTAATCAAGATTTTTCAATCAACACAAGAGTTCTCCAAGGAGATACCTTAGCTCTTTTCCTTGTCATTATGGTCTTGGACTATGTACTGAGTCATACTATGGTATCTGAATTAGACTAACTGTTTGTCCCTGCCAAGATTCACATTGTCCAGCATCATATCTCACTGACCTTAATTTCACAGATGACATTGCACTCATCTCACAACCACAAATGCACAAGCTCTCCTTACAAGCCTGGAGTTGGCTGCCATTGAAGTCAATTTCTCAACAAACTGCTCACAAACACTGTAATCATTAGTGAAAATACCGGAGTGGGTGATCTTACACTTTCATTGTGGCCTATTGAATCAGTTGCTGATTTCTGTTACCTGTGCTCTTGCATTCATGCTACCAGCACAGATGTTAACATTCATAAAGTAATAACATGGTCAGCATCCTTCAAGCTGTGGAAAATTTGAAAAACACCACAGCTGATACATGACTGAAAACTATACCTGTTTTGTACTACAGTAGAATCTGTTCTACTCCATGGCTCTGAATGATGACATTTCTTACGATGATGCAACAGTGATCACTTGACAGCACATACACTTGACTTCTATGTAATGCCTTTAATATCTCTTATGCTAACCACATATCAAACAAGTCATTATATGAATCTTAACCACCCATCAGTTAGACATTCAATCAAAGACAACTAAAATTTGCAGTCAGACAGCTCAACTTGTAACTTGCTTTTTTTTCTATAACCTTGTGGAGATGTTCAAGCCTGGTGGTCAAACCTATGTGCTGTGTCTGTGGACTTATGCAGGATACAGGACCATGCACTGTCTTTGAGTTGACATGTACAATGTCATTTTACATAGCCCAGAGGAATTTGCTCACAAATTGGAGTCAATGTCTACGAGTGATGTATAGACTAAAAGAAAGACTTATTTGTAATGAAAAATATTTGACATTTTTGTCAGATGTTGACTTTATTTTTCTTATAAAACTGCTCATTTTGATAAAAGAATTATGTACTATTTGCTTATGAATGAACTGTCAAAATTTACTTGTTCATTTATTCCTCCTTTTAAATTTTGGAAGTTAAATTTTTAAAATACTACCAGAAAATAAGGAAATTCAAAAACCATGCCATTTCAATCTCCAAGCAGACTCTTCATTCTATAACTAGCAATTCAGTTAATATCATTAAAAACAGCTGTTAGAGTCATATCTAAAAGTTTATGATAGACTTAATAATAAAATAAAATCATTTGTAAGAAATGAAAAGCTAAATAGAAATCATAAACTCATTTTTTATCTTCAACTATGTTTCAAATATTTTATGCACAATTTGATTTGGCAGTTGTTTTTGTTTTTTGTGGTGTGGGGTTCTGTTCTCTTCCAAACAATTTCTTTATTGAAATTATTTTTCTGATTTAAGGGCATACATATTCTTGGGGTCTTGGCCGACCTGACTTACTAACTCAATGCTATGAGAGAAGTCGGCCAGTGAATGGCTATCTGGGACCAATCAACCCTACTAAAAACATGAGTTATACATTCCTGAAAAAGTTACTTAATGAAGTTTTACATGTTTTCAAAGACAAATACATTCACCTCGGTGGAGATGAAGTGCCATTGACTTGTTGGTTAGTATATTTATATATTTTTTTTCCAACATTCATAAAATAAAATAAAATGAGAACGAGTATACACTCCAATAGTTAGTTTAAAATATTCCAATTTTTATGATTGATTACATGATACTTTTTATGAGAATAGAAGAACTTTTCTAATTTTTCTTTCAACACTAGTTTTCTATACTTTCAATTAAAAAAAAAACTGAAACTGCCAATGATTTAATCAGTATGAAAACCATTTCTTGACTTTACATTCTACAAACTTAGAATAAATTTTATGTGTAATTTATAATTTGTTTAATTTGTATCTACAGGCAATCAAACCCTGAAGTAGTTCGCTTTGCTGCTCATCTAACTGGCTCTAATATAGCAGAAGACACAGATGTCCATAAAGTTTTGGAATACTATGAAAGAAGGTAAAGACCACTTGGAAGTACTATAATAAAAAATATCATAATAATCTCTTTAAAAATAAATAAAATTTTAAGTGAGAAGAACTTCAAATATTTATACTCAGTCTTTGTAATATTACCCATGAGAAACAAAGTGATAATCTAATAATATTCCAAGTGGTTTTTTTTTTTTTTTTTTTGCTGATAAACAGGTGCAGATGTGGCTGTGCCATAAGAAGCTTGCTTCCTAGCCACATGTTTCTGGGTTCAGTCCCATTGCATGTCACTTTAGACAAATGTCTTCTACTATAGCCTCAGGCCAATTTAGAAAAAGCCTGTTTTATGTATATATGTATATATCTGTTTGTGTGTCATTGTGTATGTGTTTGTCCCCCACAACCACTTGACAACTAGTGTTGTTTTGTGTATATCCCTGAAACTTAGCAGTTCAGCAAAAGAAAAAGAAACCAATAGAATAAGAACCAGACTTTAAAATGAAAAACTACTAGGGTTTACTTGTTCGACTAAAAAAACCCTTCATGATGGTGCCCTAGCATGGCCACAGTCTAGTGACTGAAATAAGTAAAAGACAAAGATAACAAAAAGTTGTTATTGCTATGGTAACTAGATTGCATTAAAAATGCCAGTAAAACTATTCCAACAAAAATTATTTGTTTCTATTTTCATTTTTTAAGTGAGAAGAGGGAAAGTATTGCCTCTCGTCCTTTTTAACCCTTTAGCATTTACATTATTTTGTTAAATGTAATGTTTATGTATTCACATTGTTTTGGATTCATCATGCATTATCTCATAACTTTGAGATTTCAATGTTGAGAATGTTAATTTTTGAAATGACATTGTAGGCTAGATGTGAGAGGCCAAATCTAGTCAGTTTGAACATAAAACAAGTAGAGCATTTTGGCCAGTGTCATGTAAATGGCACCTGTCAAATCATAGTCATGGCTGTTGCCAGTGTCATGTAAATGACACCCTTGCTGATGGCATATGAAAAGCACCTGTTACACTCTTGCAGTGGTTGGTGTTAGGAAGGGCATCCTACCATAGAAACCATGCCAAATCAGACTGGAACCTGGTGCAGTGCTATAGCCTCAGGGGAACCAAAGCTTTGTACATGATTTAATAGATGGAAACTGAAACTGCCATAAGTGTGTGTGTGCTTGTTTATATTTGCACTTACTTCTGCAAAACTTACTACATACAAATGGCAATGTCATTTTTCCTGTCAACAAATAAATACACCTTCAAAGCTATGTAAAATAAAAGATCCCTTATTTGATAAACAGGCATGGGTTAATGACAAGAAGAGAATCTAGCTGTTAAACAATGCCTCAATAACATATTTCTCTGACTCATGTGTCATGAACAAATGGTTATCAAATCAGTTGAATGAAATCAGACTATGCACACCAATAAAAAGTAGGTTGATTTAATGATAGGTTTACACAGTTCATGAAATAGAGGACTTAAAAGTAGTCATTAAATTTCATCAGTGAAATGTAAGATCTGTTATTGTATAGTTAGATTAGGAGAAAAACCAGTTAAACTATGCCAGATTTTTCATGTTTTCACCCTTTTCTTTTTATTTTCACCAAATTAAAAATTAAAATCAAACTTTCCTGTCAAATTTTTATTATATATGAAAATATTTGATATACACATCTACACATACATTCTTTTTTCTTAACTAGCATGTTTAGAATAAAGCAAAGAAGTTAAATGAAGTCTGTCAGTTATCTTCTGATATTTATCATAACACCATTATTTTACATAATCCATGATGCATAAAATTATAAAGTTCAAATTTGTTAACTATTTAGACTATAATTCATTAAAAAAGTTATTCAACTTCATTAGGTAATTTTGCTTCCTTACTGTATATTTACTCCTCAAAAATGGATTGTATAGCAAAATGACAATGCAACTTTAAAATGAATTCATTCTCCAACTACTTATTCACAATTGTATAAGCATCCAGTACACATATTATCATTGATATTTTCTCTACAGAGTTATTAATGACCTAGCAAAAATTGGTAAAAGAAGACCAGAAGGAGTTCGCGTAGTTCTCTGGCAAGAGGTTCTTAATAATAACTTCCAGGTATGTATATCACTAACTACTAAATAACTAAGTCAGTACGTTTTTTAATGAAATAAATGTGAATACTCTTCCACATGTGTATTTGTCAATAAGTGTGAATCTCATTATCATTTATGTGTGTGTCTGTGTGCACATAGATACATATATCTATCTGTCTCTTTTTCTTTCTCTCTCTCTCTCTCTTTTTCCTTCTCTCTCTCTCTCTCTCTCTCTCTCTCTCTCTCATATATATATGGTAGATGAGTTCCGCAAAAAATTTAGATTTAGGTGAATATGGTACTTAAGTTTAGGCACCAGAATTTAGTATGGTATTATCCATACAGTTTCAAAATAAGGTGATTAAAATCAAAATAAGCAACAAGGATATCCAAAATTAATGCAGTACTATCGTTTCATACGACTCCATTTAACTGAGCAATGTAAACATTACATCAAATATAAAATGTAGAGCAATCTTCAGCTGCACAAAAATATAGATATTTAAGGAAATTACATTTAAACAAAAGGACATATTTTTTTAATTAAATCTAAACTCTTCAAGTAGAAAGGAGGAATACAAAAAGCCATTTTGACTTAGCCAGACCATACAGGCTGAGGAAACACAACTAAATCTCATTATGCATAATCAAATACCTGTATTCTTTGAGAACTATGTCTGGCTTCTGTGCAATTGGCCTGTAAATAGCACCATTTGAGCCTAATCGTTACCAGCATTGCCTTCTAGCACTTATGCTGGTGGCACGTTAGAAAATCATTTGAGCAAGGTCGTTGCCAGTGCCGCTGGACTGGCTCCCGTGCAGGTGGCACATAAAAAACACCTTTTTGAGCGTGGCCGTTGCCAGTACCGCCTGACTGGCCTTCATGCCGGTGGCACGTAAAAGCACCCACTACACGCACGGAGTGGTTGGCGTTAGGAAGGGCATCCAGCTGTAGAAACTCTGCCAGATCAGATTGGAGCATGGTGCAGCCTTCTGGCTTGCCAGTCAGTCCTCAGTCAAATCATCCAACCCATGCTAGCATGGAAAGCGGTCATTAAACAATGATGAATATATATATATATATATATATATATATATATATATATATATATATATATATATATATATATACACATATATATATATGTGTGTGTGTGTGTATATGTCGTGGTGCTCCATCGGTTACGACAACAAGGGTTCCAGTTGAATCGATCAGCGGAACAACATACTTGTGAAATTAATGCTGAGCACTCCACAGACACATGTACCCTTAGTGTAGTTCTCAGGGAGATTCAACATGACACAAAGTGTGACAAGGCTGGCCCTTTGAAATACAAGTACAACAGAAACAGGAAGAAGGAGTGAGAGAAAGTTGTGGTGAAAGAGAACAGCAGGGTTCGACACCACCCCCTGCTGGAACCTCGTGGAGCTTTAGGTGTTTTCGCTCAATAAGCACTCACTACGCCTGGTCTGGGAATGGAAACCTTGAGTCTGCTGCCCTAACCACTAGGCCATTACGCCTCCACATATATGTTTAAATGCATATATATATATATATATATATATATATATATGTATATATATATAAAATATAAAGATAAAATCTATATAAGATTTATTAAGTAGCCAACATGGAAAACCAATTGAGGAAAAAAAATTAATACAAAGTATATAAATTTTTTTCCCTTAAATATAAAATACGTTTGTATATTAATGGCTATTACTATAAGTAACGCCTCACACTATAATGGGACATTACACGTTGCTGTTCATTTGGTATGTAAAGATGTTTGTATTTATATTTTCTGGTTATGTTGTACCAATGATTGGAGATCATATTATACATGCTGACCAGGAAATCATTAATGATATGTGACTAAATCTTTTTTTTTTAAAGGAAACTTCTTTTATGTTCATTCCCTCGATTTCGGTGCCTGTGTATATTTATTGCAGTAGTTTGACTTTAGAGTCCCATTTCAACGTGAGACGTTACTTATGTGTGTGTGTGTGAATATATATGTATAGATATATATGTATATATATATATATATATATATATATATGTATATGTATATATATATATATATATATATATATATATATATATATATATATATATATATATATATATTGATATACACTTTTACACCTCTATACACATATACTACACAGGCACACATACTTTTATACTTCCATATACACGCACACATCCCTTCCTTTCTTAATGCCACCATAGAAAGCATTTTCACTTGGTTTCTAACACTCCAAAATACACACTCCCTAGTTTTTTTCTCACTGACTGATTCTCTTTTTTATTCTTTCTATGCCTTTGTCCTTCTTGTGATGAAGGCCTAATGCCCAAAACATTAAAGCATTTTATCTTCCTATTAAACATTAAACCAATACCATAATTGTTAAAAATTGTTCCTCTTATGTTGTCCTTGTTATTATTCATTATATTTACACTAAACACACACACAAACGAACATATGTGTGTGTGTATATACATGTTTTTATGCCGGATTATACATAAAAACAATTTAACATTAAACAAAAGGATTACTCAGTACCTTTTAGTAGAGTCCATATTTATTAATTTTTAAAAGAAAAGGTCGACTGTGACTTCAAAATTTCAGCTTGCTTACCTTCATCAGATAGTCTGAGATATATATATATATATATATATATATATATATATATATATATATATATATATATATATATATATATATATATATATATATGCATGTATGTGTGTATGTACATATATATGCATATATCGTATACAGTAATACCTCACTTTATGAGGACCTGCTTTATGAGACCCCCAGGTTTACAAATTTTATTTTATAATAAATATAAAAGGTTAAACAACCATTTTGTGTGTGTAGCACTTGTTCTGACACATATTCACAGTGACAAAATAAAATGATGGCATAAAATTTTGTTGTTACTGTGGGAAATTATTGCTCTGATTTACAAGTTTTCACTTTACAAGCTGTCTCCAAGAAGAAAGTAACTCATATTTAGATGCATTACTATATTTATATACTTATGTGCATGTGTATGTCTATATACATATATATATGCATATATTATACATTTATATGTATATGTATATATATATGTCCCACCCATACCAGCATGGAAGGCAGACATTAAATGATGATATGTGTATGTGCACATGTATATATATGCACGTATTATATATATATATGTATTTATAAGTATGTCTGTATATTTATATATAAATATACCTACGCATGCACACACTCACTTACATGCACCGCAGTTCACACGCAAAAGCAGCTAGACATCTAGCACACAAGGCAATGGGCATTTATTATAAAGTGTCAACACATGTTGTGTGCATAGACATTGTGTGCACTGACAATAGCAATTGAAAAGTACAAGACAGAGATATATGGTGAAGTAATAATGCAATGTTTCATACAAGATACCAATGATCAATAAACATGATTAATTTTAAAGTGTTTATCTTCTCTCAGTTTTGAGAAATAATATGGAAGTGATAAAAAATATAATAAGCACAGCTGTTAAATAGCATACAAATATATCATAATAATATTGAGTCATCCCATAAGTAATGCAGTTTTTTCAATTGCATGAACTAAAAGTTGGAGTGGGGATGGAATAAACTACCTGCATCAACTTGCTATAAAAGCAGGTAGTAATTTTACCATGGTTTATTCTTAGTGTAATTTTGAAGAGTCCAGTTCAATTTTAACAGTTATTTTTTCAAAGCTATAATGGAAGTGACAAAGGAGCATATCCAATATATTTTGCTTTATGAGTTCAATAACGGCAACAACGCAACAGAAAGTGCGAGGAATATTAATGCAGTTTCTGGAGATTGGACATTGAGCATAAGCCAGTGTCAACAGTGGTTCCAGAAATTCTGAGCCGGAGACTACAGCCTAGAAGATGAGCCGCATCCTGGAAGATCTGTAGAGCTCGACGAGGATGTCCTGCAAACCCTGATGGAACAAAATCCCATCGTAACTGTTGAGGAACTAGCAGAGAAGCTTGTATTTGGTCACTCAACCATTCATTGACACCTGCATTCCATCAGAAAAGTCAGCAAATTGGGTCAGTGGGCTCCTCACAAACTTTCCGAATCTAATCATGCGCAGAGAGTGAATGTGTGCTCTTCTTTATTGTCACGTCTCATGAATGTTCATTCATTTATGGACCAAATAATGACTGGTGACAAGAAATGGGTTCTCTATAAAAATGTCAAGTGCCAAAGATAGTGGGTAGGGAAAGGAGAACAATGGCACCCCAGGCTAAAGGTCTTCATCCACGTAAGGTGTTGTTATCTGTTTGATGGGATATGAAAGTTTAGTCCACTTTGAACTTTTAAATGCAAACCAAATGATAACAAAGGAGATCTGCTGCAAGCAGCTTGAGTGGCTTTAAGTTAGCACGAGAATAAAAATGACCATCTTTGGTTTCCAGACGAAAGGTGTTCTTCCATCAGGATAATGCTCGACCACATGCAGCGAGAATGACATTCCAAAGGCTGGAGGAGTTTGAATGGGAAACGATGCCCCACCACCATATTTGCTGGACATTGCCCCATCTGATTATCATTTTTTCCTCAATTTTCAAATCATTTGGACAGAAAAAATATGAATTCTGTAGATGACGTCAGAACAGTACTCATCATCATCATTGTTTAACGTCTGCTTTCCATGCTAGCATGGGTTGGACAATTTGAATGAGGACTGGTGAACCAGATGGCTGCAACAGGC
Organism: Octopus bimaculoides; assembly: GCF_046866305.1. Classification (NCBI taxonomy): domain Eukaryota; kingdom Metazoa; phylum Mollusca; class Cephalopoda; order Octopoda; family Octopodidae; genus Octopus; species Octopus bimaculoides. The sequence continues at coordinate 53,576,575 of NC_142928.1, forward strand.
TCCAATCTGATCTGGTAGAGTTTCTACTGCTGGATGCCCTTCCTAACGTAGGCAAATTTTTCATCACAGACAAGTGAATTTTGGAAGAGGGGCCTTGCAAATCTACCAGATAGATGGAAGAGCATTGTAGAAAATGGAGGAGAGTATATTCTAGATTAAAAAAGAACTTTGTCTTAATTTTGAAAAATAAAAGAAGTATTAAAGAACCACATTATTTATGGGGTGAACCAATAGAAAGTATTTTTTCCACTTGTATTTAGTTCTTTCTCATTTCTTTTTCAAGGGCAGCATTAAATTTTTGACTTATAAGGGAAATGAGAAACAATATTTTTGTTGTTTATGATTTTCCCAATGAAGTGAAATAGGTATGGTATGCCCAGGAATTAAAAAAACTGAGTTTTAGATGTGTCTTGTTGAGTGTTTACTTTCTTTTCTATAGCATTCCCCTACATAGTCATAGGTACACATTCAAATATCTGTTGGCGTATGTGTGTGATATAAGTACATTTAAAATAGTTTTGTCAAGTCCAGTAGAGATCACTGGTTTTTATTTTCTATCAAATTGGCCTTTGTATTTTTCCTTTTTCAATTATAGCTTCCAAACGATACAATCATTCAGATTTGGCAAGGTGATATGTTTGATGTTGAGCGAGCAGCAAAACGAGGTCATCAAATTGTATATTCTACTTGTTGGTATTTGGATCTCATTGAATATGGCATAAAATGGCCAAAATATTACACATGTGACCCTGCTGATACTAGTGGCGGTAAGTCATTTTAATATTTTAGGGAGATAAAAGATTTAATGTTTCAAATATTGAATTAAATTTAATCATACTACAGCTTAATCAAACTATAGCTGCTGCTATACAATGACAAATTCTAGACAGCATCCAAAAACAACCACATTGTTGGTATGGACAATCCAACCTCTGACTCTTATATGTACTGTCTTCTCACTCTGCCTTTTCTAAAACTATTGTGTCATCTGATCTGAAGAGTTGGCTGGTCACTGCCACTGCCATCCATGTCCTCCCAATTTCTCCACTTCTTGTCATCATCAATATTGCATCTTGCACTAACCACTACCTCCAATCTTTTCTCTGCAGAACATTGTCTACATTGATCACTCTGATCTCAAAAGGCCTGCAAAATCCATATACTCAACTCCCTCCTCCAGACAAAATCATTAAAAATAAATGTCAGCAGTTTCATGTTTAGCTTTTACCATTATAATCTTTAGAGAAGCTTGTAATGATTTTGATTTCTTTCACCATATGGGCACAGCCATGGCCATGTGATTGAGATGCATGTTTTTCAGTTACAATCTGGGGTTGATCCCTATGCAGCGCTTTTGGCAAGTTTCTTCTATAACCTAGAATGAACCCAAGCCATGTTGCAAAAATGGATGAGCACAAACTGTAGAAACCTGTTAAAAGACTATACTTGGTCTGGATGGTAGACTTAATCAGTCACTCATTACAAGTATTTTGACAAGGTCTCTAATCTGAATAATATTATGAACTGTGGTTTCTTCTTCCATTTCCACTCATCAAACTTCGAAGTCCTGGAGATAAAATGTTCATGCGTGTACTTCCCTTTTTGTGGTTTTTTTTTTTTTTTTTGCATGACCTCTGTCTAGGCATTAGAAGAATAAATAAATGTTCACTAAATAACATGGGTGAATTTAAAATATCTTAGGACAAAATGCTCTGTTTGAAATAATAATCTCTACCATTTTGATTAACAATCTTTTGTACTACCATTTACAATCATGCTAATTAGTATGACTCAATTTTGAGTTATTTATCATGAAATATTAAACTCAGCTGGTAAAAAAGTTTTGTATTTGTATAGTATTTATAACAAGGAGCAGTTGCAATACACCACATCGTATAATATAAAGTAGAACTTGATTTAAAGACATTATTAGTTAATAGCACAACTATCTTATATGAAATACTTTATAAAACTAAAAGATTAATTCTGGAATCAATTTATTATATATATATATATATATATATATATATCTTTTATCTTTTTACTTGTTTCAGTCATTTGACTATCTATGCTTGCTGGGTCACTGCCTCGAAAGGTTTTAGTCAAACAAATCAAACCCAAGACTTATTTTTTTAGGCCTAGTACTTATTCTATCGGTGTCTTTTGCCGAACCATTAAGTTATGGCGAGGCAAACACACCAATACTGGTTATCAAGTAGTGGTGGGGTAACAAACACGTACACACACACACATAGATATATACATACATACATATATATATATATATATATATATATATGACAGGCTTCTTTCAGTTTCCATTTTCCAAATCCACTCACAAGGCTTTGGTCGACTTGAGACTATAGCAGAAGACACTTGCCCAAGGTGCCATGCTGGGGGCCGAACCTGGAACCATGAGTTTAGGAAGCAAGCTTCTTACCACACAGCCATGCCTAGATATATATATACACACACACACATATGATGAGCTTCTTTCATTTGCCATCTACCAAATCCATCCACAAGGCTTTGGTCAGCCCAGAGCTATAGTTCCATGCAGTGGGACTGAACACAAAACCACATGGTTGGGAAGCAAGCTTCTTAAACAAAAGAATACTTGCAAATATTTGTTGATATATTAATGTACATATTTGAATGAGCTTTTGTAACTTTCATAAAATGAGATTTTACATTTTCTTCAATGACACTTATGATCAGGCTTCATTGATAAAGCATCTCTTCTTTGTGCTGTCTATTTGCTGTACAGTATATCACCCCTCATCTTCTTGTGTCATCTCACCTGCAGACCCATTCTGATGTCTAATCCAACCACTTTGTTTGCTTTCATTCAAACTGTTGTCGCAATTGTCTCCTGTTAGGTCAACTTCAATGTTTGTGGACAACCCATGGTAGCACACATCCATTTTATCATTGATATTCCATCATCTGCATGACCACATTGTTACAAATATTATGATCTGGTTAGAAGACATATGAAATTTGTTCATTACTGGACAGATGAAATTTGTTTGGCTCACCAACCAATTGGGGCCAGTTATACAATCCAAAAAGCAATGAATGAGCAACATTTTTTAGTGCTCTTAGCTAGAAAGACTAATTTTACGAATTTCCAACTATTCTTCAAATAAGAGATATGTAAATACTTGAATTGATTGTCACACAAACCCAAACAAATTAATCACAGCAACACACGTATGCACACACACACACACACACACACACACACACACCTTGTTTGGAAACAGGCTTAAGTTGGCAACAGGAATGACATCTGACTATAGAAACCTGCATCAATAACTTCTGTATGACCCATGCAAGTATGGAAAAGTGGACATTAAAATTATGATGATACATAGCACATGGTGTACCCAATTCAAGCTCTGGACTCACAGGAGGTGCAGTAGAATAATAGGAAGGTTAACAGAGAAAGTAGTGTTTGAATGTGGAAGATGCACAAATGCCAAAAAGTCTACAAATGCCCCAAAGGCTCTCCAGAGGTAGTGGATAATTTCCATTACCTAGGTGACCTAATTAGTAGTGGAGGGGGATGTTCCAAAAGTGTCATTGCTAAAATAAGAATAGGTGGGGAGAAAGATCAGAGAGCTTTTACCTCTGTCAACAACCAAAGGTCTCTATCTCCAAGTGAAAGGAAGGTGGTATGGTGCATGTGTATGAACAGAAATACTACATGGTAGTGAGATGTGGGCCCTTGTTGGTTTTGAATTGCCTTCAATGCTTCTATGACTGCTTTTTTTTTTTCTAAGTAGGGGTTGTTGGACCTACAAAAACCCATTTGTACCTCTGTGGAGAGGTGATACATATTAGTTTGGCCTCTATCCTTTGGACTGTCCAGCATAGGGGAGGGGTGCTACCAGGAGCTTGCAATCTACTTACATAGTTCTCAGAGTCATTGTGGCATACAAGCCACAACACCACAAGGACTGGACTTTGTGATGGAAATTGTTTTGTGCTTAATAATAATTACAAGGGAGTTGAGTTAAGTAAAAATGAAAATATTTGGTTACTGATAATTTCAAGCAAATTTGTATAATACTGAGACAATTAAATAACTATTATTAAAATTTACCAGTGCAGCTTATAAAACAATTGTGAAAATATAAAAATATGGAGTTGAAAGATGAAAGTATTTGAAGGTCTATTCTATTGACTTAGTTTACATTATAGACTACTATTGTAGCTTAAGCTGTAAAGGTGGGAGATAAAATTGGCAAGCTTAGACTTGAAACCATATTTTTTCCTGACATGCTTTTGATATGTAATTCAGTTCAATGTTGACATATGTCTGTTTTTTGTTATCTTCCTTGATTACTTGAACTCTGCAAACACTGATTATTATTTTACCATCTATGATTAATTAACACTATATTTAGTACAGATGTTATGGTTACTTCATCTTTATTTCTTTATTTTCTTAATTTTTTTTTTATAGGTTATGACTTTGAAGAGTCCGATGTCCTTGGTGGTGAAGCCTGTCTCTGGTCTGAATATATTGACAATGAAGAAATTATGACACGTTTATGGTAATAGAGTAATTTAATATAATGTGTGTGTGCGCACACACACACACACACACACACACATGCAACCTAAGGCTGTAAACAGTTGTAATAATAATAAGTTTTATAGTTTCATCCTTCATCATCATTTAATGTGTTTTCCATGCTGGCATGGGTTGAGCAGTTTGACAGGAGCTGACCAGCCAGAGAGCTGTGCAGAATCGAGTTGACTGTTTTGGTATGGTTTCTATGGCAGGATGTCTTTCCTTATGCCAACCACTTCACAGAATGTGTTGGGTGCTTTTTAAATGGCACTGGCATGGGCGCTATTGCAGGCACGAGTTTATCTCATAAAATATAATATTTCTTGTAAAGAAGCAAAACTATTTCTATCTTACATTATGTGGATGTGTTACTTATAGTTTTGATAGCATGTTTTGAAGATAAGGGACAATTGTCCATTCAGATTTCTTCAGTATTACCGGAAAAAAAAAGGCTTTGTAAACAAAGGAAAAATGTTTAATTTAATTATCTATTTTCCAAGATAGACATTTTGTTGTTAGACAAACTATCCCTCTTAAATAAAAACCGAATCAGTGAAAAATTTATCCCCAAACCTGTTTTAAGACATAATCTTTTCTTGTTTCAGTCATTAGACTGCAGCCATGCTGGAGCACCACTTTGAAGGATTTTAGTCAAATGAATCAACCTCAGTACCTTTTTTCTTTAAAGCATGGTACTTATTCTATCAGTCTCTTTTGCCAAACTTCTAAGCTATGTGGACATAAACACACCAGCATCAGTTGTCAAGTGTTGATTGTGACAAACATAAAGACACACACATACAGTTTCCATCTACCAAATCCACTCACAAGGCTTTGGTTGACCTGAGGCTATAATAAATGACACTTACCCAAGGTGCAGCACAGTGGGACTGAACCTGGAACCATGTTGCTGGGAATCAAACTTCTTACCTTACAGCCACAATCATTTTTAGAAATATTGGAGATAAAATAGAAATTCTTCTATTTTTTCATCTTTGATATATTTTGAAAACATTTATTATAAAGGAATAAAAGTGTAATGCTTTGAAATTTCTTTGTCATATTTTCATGTTCTTTTATATTCTAGTGATTTTTTTCTATACCTTTCACAGGCCTGCTGCTTCTGCAACAGCTGAACGTTTATGGAGTAGTAAAGATGTAAAAGATATTGACAAAGCTGGTCAGCGACTTTATGAGCACAGATGCCGTATGCTAAGGTAATTTTAAATTAAATTTCGAGATGAAAGGTATTAAAATTTTAGCTGGCATTCATTTTTGTCAAGTAAGAGTTGCATTTTGGCTAATGGATTAACATTAGTCATTGATTACATATATACTGCATGTTAAAAATTAGTGAAAATATGAGGTATTTGTGATGTGCTAAAAATAACTAATAAATGTTTTTGTTAATTAAGGATTTCTTTATTAACAACAGGTATTTGCAGTTGTATGAAGCTTTCACTCTGGCAAAAATTTTCTTTTATAAGACTTTCTAGTGTATTTGCTTGTTGATGGCAGGTCTCTTTTCAAGCACCAATAGTAATCAGCCATTATGTGGAAATCTCAGTGTCCTTGGTACCGTTCCTCCATAATTTTGATATCTTGATGGAATCTCTCTCCTTGTCACTTATAGCACCTGAATTACTTGGAAATTGGTTGTGATGGTGCCTTATAATTGTCTAAAAAGTTTTCTATCAACTCCATGGATAAGAACTAGGCATTTTTTTTTTTCACGTTCATTCATGGCATTAGGAAAATTGCAGTCTTTAATTAATGTTCTTATTTGGAGATTGTCGAAAATTCCTATTTTAATTTTTTTCATAACTTACACTTGAAAATTTTGAAATTATGTATTTGAAACATGCACCTTTCATATCTAAAGATTTTACATATTGTTTAATGAGTCCTAGTTTGATATGCAGAAGAGGAAATATCATTTTATCTCTGGTCACTAAAAGGGGATTAATTACATTTTTTTTCTCTGCCAGTAAGTGATGATCTTGCCGGCCAGATTTGTTCGAAATAATGTTCTTCCTTGGCTCTGCTGTTCCATAAGAAAAGGAAGCAGGGATATTTAGTATACCCTGCTTGTTGTCCTAGCAGAGCATTAACCATTTTTAAGTCAACATATATGATCTACTTGTGCTCCCTATATTTAATAAGATTTAAAACCTTTTCTGTATGTTCATACTTGCCTTTTAATTTTGAGATTCTTATTAATATTTATTGTAAATTTTTGTTTATGTACCTAAGTTACAATTACATTTAGGCAAATTATAGTATACTAGTGACTAACTTACGTAGTTTGACGAACTCCAAAATCAGAACCTGATAAAGCAAAGCCAAGTAAAAATTCATGCTCAGCACACCCAAATTACCTGAAACTAACTGTCAAATCTAATTCAATAGACAAAACATTCAAATTTGTTCCCCAGTGTTATTAATTGAAGGTGTGAGACATTCACTTATAATAGCTTATGTAATTATCCAAATTTTCAAAATCAAATTAAGTGTATAGATGTGGAAGAATATTTATAAATGCCTTCTTGACAATAAAATAAATCTCCACTAGAAATTGGTGTCTGAATTGGGTGACTAGTACTTTAATTTACTTCCATATTAACATTTTCTCAAACTTAAATTTTCCAAAGTTGTAAGTTCATGGGAAGATATTTATACAGTATGGGATGGAATTTAATTGTGCAAATTTTTTATTATACATGTAACAGGTAGTTGAATAGCCTTTTGAAATCCTGTCACGTAAGTTTTACTACAGAAAAATAAACTTGAATAAAATGTTTGCAGCAGCAGCTGTAAATGAAGTTGTTAATAAAGAGTAAGATCCCACAATGAATGATAACTAAATATAGATCATGCATCTCAGAATAATTTTTGGATAACCACAGATGTACTTTATATGTGTCTATTATCTTTTACACTTTTGAATAAACTCCCAGCAAGCCAAATCTCTGAGTCTATGTCACTAATACTTTTGGGAAAGGTATAAAAATCACTGCTCCCATTTTTCCTACACTCTCTCTTTTTGAGGTTTTATACTTACTTGAGGTAATATTACATTGTGTAGTAAACTGATGTTATTATTATCATCATCATCATCATCATCATCATCTACATCATTTCATGTCCCATTTTCCATGCTGGCATGGGCTGGTGAATTCAATAGGAACCAATAGGTCAGAGGACTGCACCAAGCTCCAATGTTTTCTTAATGTGGTTTCTACAGCTGGATACCCTTCCTAATGCCATCCACTTTACAGAGTGTACTGGGTGTCATTTTTTTTCTGGCACCAGCAATAGTATGGTTACTGAGTCCTTACCAGACAAGACCCTCCTCAATTGAGTTGGGTATAGTATTGAAGGAAGTGATAGTATGGTAGAGGAACAAGAACAAGTTTCTAACTGAAGAGAATACATGGCTTTGCCAGCTGGAGAAAGAGGTGTTAAGAAAAATTAATTATTAATTTTAGTTTTTTTTTTTTTAATAAATTTTCATTTGAATTTTTTGGTCATTTTTTTCTTGTTTTTTGTTTATATTTGGCCTACGCCATGTTTTAAATATTTCTTATCAGTATAGTTAGTTTGAAAAATAGTACATTTTGTTTTTAATATTTTAAAATTTCTTTTCTAATAGTCGTGGTCTACGTGTTGGTCAGATTAATGGGCCTGACTACTGTCCTCGTCATGGGCGCATGCGAGAATATGATCGGCCAATTGTACAGGAACATGACTGTGAAGGCTGTTCAAAACCGGCAAGTATCCTTTATAATTGATATTATCTCAAAAAATATTTTTCTTTCTAATCCAAGCACTTAAATGATCACCTGTTTCTTGAACAATTTCTTATTCATAAACTATAAATAAGTTTCAATCAATAACATAATCCATCACATGTGACCTAGTCTTTTCAGTAATAAACAAGTGGCTTTTTTCTCCCTTGTAATTGTAACTGTAAAAATAATTTTGAGTACAGAGTTAGTATATGTTGAAACTATTTTATAGATGTATCTGACATCTTTTGCTGTAATTACATTGTTATTGTTGCCTCATAGCTCAGTCATCAACAGGAATTGGACAACAACATAAGTTGTTCAATTCCTGTAGCCCCTCTCCATTCATTCCTGATATTTTATTTTCATGAAACATCAGAATTTTTACATGCACCTTATATGGTATGATTTTTGTACTGAGAAAAACCTTTTTTTTTTTTTTTGCTTACGAGAAATGTTCTTTTATTCTGTCATTTCTTGAAACATAACCAGTAAATTATCATTAAATTCATTTCCAACATGAATAATACATTGTGTTACACAAATCTAACACAGTGTGTTATTTCTGTTATTTCTAGGAAGCCATGAGTAGTCTATAGCCTTTGGTTCTTGATGTAATTCATAATCTCAGAATTACTGTCTCTCTATTACTTGATTCAAGCAAATCAAAACATGTACCCACACCCAAATAGCTGAATATTTGAATACCTTACCAGACCTAATTCTATGCTGAGTTGATAAACTCCAAATAGTCAACACCTTGGTGTAACAACCAAGTCTACCCTGTTCCATTCTGGCTACTACGACACTTCTCACTAACATAGATAAGAATATATAGACATAACTTTCTTACAAACTCTGCAATTCTGAGTATGCAGTCCCCGATATAACACTGGACCTGAGGGTTACTCCCCAGTATCTAACTAGGTACTTCATAGCTTTACCTACATGATTTCACAATATCTTCACTACTTTAATCATTGACAAGCAGAAATATTACACCATTTAGTCCAAATATATAAAAATGTGAAACTAACTTAAAACTGTTATTTTGGATTAATTGTCAATAGAATATGGATTCAAATCCTTTCAAATGTGATATTTCATAAGAAAAATATTGCCTCTCTGATTCAGTTTATATCTGTTAAGTAGATACTAATTTCCATTTTATTGTATTTTAATATAGTTTTGACAAATTTAAAAGATAAAAACTAGTAGTAATATTTGATAGTTAATTAAAAATAAAATATCTTTACGAGTAGTAGCCATATACACTCATATATTATCATAATATTCATATATCATCTTTCTGATATTAATATTTATTATCTTTCTGCTTTGATTCTTTTATGACTTGTTGAACTTTTGTATTTTCAATTTAGAATCTTTGTTTCCTTCTTGAACATTTATTCACTGTGTAGTATTTGTTTACATGCCTATACCAAATAATCCCATTTCATTTGCTCTATAATTCTTGGCTGAATATTTACCATTTAGCTCTACCCATCTTGTATGTATATATGAATTAGCGATTATCTATAAAAGAAGCAAATGATATGTAAAATTCTACCATAACAATAACGATGTCATATTTAAGTATAAAAGACAATTTCTATGTAACAAAATCTATTCTAATTTTTTTTTTTTTTCTGTTTTTGTTTTCTAGGTTGATGCTGATGGTTTGACATTTGTGGCAGTGTTTATTGTTGCTGCTTTGCTCGGAGGAGTTCTAGTACAATATTCTCACAATGGTGGCTTGGTTGGCAATTTAAAGGCTTGTCGCAGTCGGACTATCATGTTCACCTTTATGTTGTTGTTACTACTCTATGTCATGTGTTACACAACTATCTGGGTACACATTATGGATCTAAAACGCATTTATCCTTGGCGTCAGAAAATCATGTAAATTCACCTCCCTCCCAACTATCCCTTCAATGCAGAAACATCTACCATGATAATTCCAAACTTTACTATTTCCGGTTTTACATGGAATAATTTTTTGGAATGTGTTATAAACATTCATTTTTTTTTCTTTTCTTAGGCCTCATTGATGAATTTTTTCATCTGTGGATTGTATTTTCCCGTTACAGGGAAAAACGGATATAATTCAATGTCTTCATTTATTTAGGCTTTGATGAGATATTTGAGGAGGACATAAAAGAAAAAATAAAGAAAAGAAAAGAACTTTCATGGAAAAAAAATTATTAAAACAATGTTTCCTTATATGGAAACATACTAGAAATGAAAGTAAAGAAATAATTTATTCTTTCATTTTTTTTTTTAACTTGAGAACTCTAGAAAAAAATTATTGAAGGTTATATACATTTTTTTAAAATTAACAACCCCACATTGTAAAGCTTGAATGTTTGATGCATGGAGATAATCTTCAGTTCAGTTATTCATAAATATCTAGAATAAGAGAAAAATCTGTCACTGTCTATTTCCATACTACAACGTACAATTCTTCGATACTGTTTTTTTCATTTTGTTTTTATTCTTATAAGTTACCAGATTTTGTCTTGTTATAAACATAAAAGCTAATAAATGCAAGATATTTTTTTAATTCTTAAATCAACAATTAATTTTAAAGTCATTATTGCCTTTTCAATATTGTTTAGATTCTGTCATCATAGAAAAGACAAAAGTTCATTTCAAAGGTATCTCTTTCCCCTGATTACCTTTTAAATACTTAAATACTTCTTTCAAAAATCTGTTGAAAATTGATAACTTTTGTGATATTGTCCCATTTATCTTGGACTTCATAAAAGTTTAGTTTTGTAAACTACATGACTTACATTGACAACTTGCCAATGCTGTTGCCACCTGTGCAATAGATGCTTGCAGTTTCACTTTCAAGTTAGTAGCTTGCTTCCCCTGTCTTCAAAGAACACTTAGTTGACTTTTATTTTGTATTAGGTAAAAAAAAAATGTCTACTGTGTAGTTTAAACACTGTCAATAGTTCATTGTAACAATAATACCTGCCCCCCTTTCTTCCATTCTCTCTCTCTCTCTCTCTCTCTCTCTCTCTCTCTCTCTATATATATATATATATATATATATATATATATATATATATATATATATATATATATGTATATATAATATTTAAGTAGGAAAAAATTTACAATGCTGAAATTGTATGTAAGCAAAATTAGTTAAATAAACTTTTAAAGTTATATGTAAAATCTTTATGTTCAATATTTGAAATATAAAAAAGCTAATGCTTGCTTCCTTTTATTTTGACATCTTATATTGCTTGAATGATTTATTTTTTACAAAAAATGTTATTCTCCTAAATAATATAAATATTTATAGAATATATCAGTTTGCAACCAAGTAAACTGCTACAATTATATGAACAAAAAGCTGGTGTGACTTTGAATTATTTCAAAATTTCTCTTTTTAATAGTAATTTTCTGTTAATTTTAAGATCTAAAGCTAAACATCATTTGGGTTTTGTATGTGCCAACTATTATTGTCTTGTAGTAAATTGGTTACAAATATTTTCATTTATATGTTTATTCATTAAATTATATTTCAAACTTGACCATATTAATTATAGGTGCCAAATGAATTAAAGACACTTAGAATTTTTTTAACAATATTTCAAACTTTATTTTCTAATCATTTTTTCATTTCACCAGTCAACAAATGAAAATCTTGAAAAACAGTTGTTCATTATCAGAATTTATACTGTACAGATAGTGTTAAATTATAAATATCTTATTTTATTAGAACGTTAGTATAATGCATAATTAAATTGCTTCTTTTTTTTATTTAATATAATTCACTTCAAAACACACTTCTTTTTGACAAGAATAGATTGCATGGAGCAAAAAACTGCTCACTTTTAAATATCAATGATCTCTATGACCAGCCCAATGCATATATGTTGAAATTTTAAATAATAAAAATATTTTTTAGAATTACTGAGAAAATTTCGTTATACTGGAAATTGAAACTTGTAATAATGTGAAATAGACAAAGCAAGAAAGAAAAACTGTTTTAGAACATAATCTTCTGCATACAGGCATCATCTATATGCAACCTAGATACCTCACATCAAACCAGTATTGTATTCTCCAACAGCAACAAGTCAATTGTGTCTCCTTTAACAGCACAAATATTCAGTCACTACACATATCAAGGAAACAGTTTTGTGCACCACACCCCTCTAGTCTTGGCCAACACCAAATCTTCATAACCTTTGATGCTCTCTCTCTTGGTGATCTCACATTTACAACATAGTAAAATCTATGTACTAAAGACTATCCTTTTTCAGGGCTAGAAAATACTTCAGCTCCAAATGATTGCACAAAGTACAAGTGAAACCCACAGTGGAATATTACTTCTACATTTAAGACAGTACTATTGCTTTATGTAAAAACTTCTAAACTACAACCAAAAAAAAGTTGACTGATTGGCAAGGAGTCACTCACCAATAAACTTGAGCCTCAAGTCCACAGATTTATGTCTCCTCACTCTACCTTTACATCACTACTACTATCAAGACTCCACCCAAGCCCTCAAGACACTTTCATCATTCCTCTTTTTATCATCCATATTATGTTTCCCTATCCAGATTCCATATTAAATCTGAATAAACGTTATACCCACTTCTTCTAGCTCTGAAGATCAGCCCTCTCAAATTCCTTTCTTTACCATATTTTTCCTGTCTTCAATGCCTGATACACATTCAAGCAGAACACCTCCCACTAGTCTAGAGGATGTACAAAGGTCATATACACAGCTCATTAGTCTTGATTAAATCATTTAAGAAAAAATGTGTTTTGATATCTTTGCATGTTTGAAGATATGATTTATATGTGTGTTTGCACATGTACACACACACTTATACATATAACTATTTAATGTCCACTTTTCCATGCTTACATGAGTCAGACAAAATTTGTTGAAGCAGATTTTCTACAGTCGGATGCCTTTCCTGTATGTGTGTATGTATGTAGAAGAGGTAGACCAAGGAAGACCTGGGACAAAGTGGTGAATACTAACCTCAAGATATTGAACCTCTCAGAGGAGATGATGGTGGACTGAGGTGAATGCTTTTATACTGTGCTTGAGGAGACCTATCTCAGTAGAGTTGAGTTCTGTCAAGCCTTCCCCACAACTCATCTTCTATTTTCTTCATTTCATGTTACATTGAACTGATATCTTCTGCATTCAACTCTTTCCTTATCTCTAATCATCTGTCACACTATTTTCACTGCATTTCTTATTCTGCCTCATATTCATGTTCACTTCACATCTCTCTCTCTCTCTCTCTCCAGGTAGGCAAGCCATGTATTCACCTCTTCAGCAAACACCTGCTCTTCTCTCTCTCTATCATAGTTTCTTTCTCTAGTCTGTACTCCACTCAGTTGAAGGGGTCTTTGTCTTGCAAGTTACTTGGTAACCTCACTAGTGTTGGTGCCACATAAAAAGTAGCCAATACTCTCTGTTAAATGGTTGTCATTAGGAAGGGCATCCAGATATAGAAACCATACCAAAACAGACATAGAACCTGGCAGAACTCTCTAGCTCATCTGTTCTTGTCAAACTGTCCAACTCATGTCAGCATGGGAAAAGGGACATTAAATGATGATGATGATCTCTTCTCAATTTCTATGTACCATTTCCATTCACAAATGCATTGTTTAGCATGAATTATAGTAGAAGATACTTGCCCAAGGTGGTGCTCAATGGGACCAATCCAAACCTAAAACCATGTTGTGAAAGGAGAACAAATGAGAAATAACAAAAATGATGAATAATGCTGGAATGAGAATGATATATATCAATACCTATATACATACATATATGCACACAAACATGACCAAAATGATGAATAGCAGACATGAAATAAGGGGAATCTAAGTGTGAGAGAATAGAGAGAAAATAGAGATAGCCAGGTTAAGAGGATGATAGAGGAGAGAGAGAGAGAGTATTGGGGAGGAAACAGTGATGGAGGTGGGAGTATTTGAAGAGAGAGTCAGTGATAGGCAGTTATATGTTGGTTGTTGGTAAAGAAATTGACTAAAAAATAGCATGGTTAATGCGATGAGAGAAGACAAAGTGATAGGAGGGAGATAGGATAATAGACGTGCAAGAGAGAATTATGTCTGTCAACAATGAGTGATAGAGGAGGACGAATATGAGAGAGGATGGCAAGAAAGAAAGTGAAGGATGCCAATAAAGATGAGTGCTAGAAAGAGAGAGAGAGAGAAAGAAATTATTACGAATTATGAGTGATTGGCTAACAAAGGAGAAAGTAATGTAAGAGAAGATGATGGCCAGCAATAAACAAGGATGATGGTAAGAGTACTGGATGTGGACAAATTCAATGCCATCCTTCATTACACAGCTGGTGTGATGATAGAGTGATATAATGATGGTGAGGAGGAATGAATACATGCAGATCTTATGCTATTCCTCATAAAACTTTTGTGAGAAACTGGATGTAAGATATTGTGTTGTTGAAGATTTCTTTTGGATTTTGGCAGCATAAGTAGAATGAGAAAGCTTCAAATGATTAAAACTGTATTACAATATCAAATTTCTGAAAGATTATCTCTTGCATTATGGTGTCTGCCACCTTTATATATGTATGTCTATGTTTTATATTTCCTTGAGTTCTTTCTGTAATGAAAGGGTTGATTTCAAACAAAATAACAGACCTCAGTCATAGGAATTTAAACAACATGCTAAACTTTAGAAAATGCTTGCATATCATTGAAAGAGGTTGTTGAATGAGGAGAATGCTTGGGAATGAAACTAACCCAAGTAGACTCATCAGTGGGATCAGCTATACAATCAAATTAGCCATTAAGAATATTAATAGAAGAAAAACAGCTGAAAATATATAGCAAATTAGGATATGCACTAGTTATTTGCATAGTCAATTGGGTTGTACAGGAAGGATCAAACCTTAATGACTGGAGTACAGAAATATCATCAACTGTTACAAGGGTGATTAGGAAGAAATTTAGCTTACCTGTGATGCAATTTGGGTCTGTGAGTTTATTGATGCTTTCATTGTATTGAGACTGCAAAAGTTCTTAGTAAAAAACAAGCCACTATAACTATCATCTATTGATTAGGAAATGACCTTTCTGTTACTTTCATAACTTTGTCTATCAATTCAGTGCTGTTGTAATTGCCTTTTCTAGAGCATCTCCTTTGTCTTAGTAACAGCTGATACTTAAATTTTGTACATTCATTCTTTCAACTGATTGGAGGGCTCCCTAGAAGTCAATAGTCTTTACTACCTAGGTAACAAAATTAACAATGGAGTATGGTGTTCCAAAAGTATAGTAGTCAGAGCAACAATGCTGTGGAAAAAGTTCCTTCTAGTTGGACTACTTTGTTCTTCTTTATGCATCAATACTAAGAATATTTACTTTGAAAGAATTGGCAGTAATGTTGCATTAAAGACAAATGCACATTGAGAACTAGGGACAAACAAAGTGACCATTTGATCTCTTAAATTAGCTTTCAATATTGCACATTAATTCCTAAGAATACTACATACCCAACATTTTAGAATAGTTTATGGATCTCATGTCTATATGAATCTAATTTCATAACATTTTTTGCTTTTGATGAAGATTCAAACTAAAGGCTTCCCCAAATTAACTGAAAGCAATCTTACATATCTGTCAACAGTTTCACAATCTGTAATAGCAAGATCTTAATGGTAACTTAGTAAAATTTTAACAACCAGTTAGCTAGTCTAAAATTTTAACAACCAATTAGGTAATCTAAAATTTTAACCTCTAGTTCTGTATCAAAATTACAAATTTGGTAATACAATATCAGCAGCCATTAAAAATGCTTGAGATACTGAATATTAGCATACCTAATTATGATAGACTTTTATTATTGAATACAATTATCTTATTTTTAATATAAAGATATATACTGAAATGGTGATTGGTTGTCAGCTTTATAGTGATAAATGTTTGAAATGAAATTGTAATAAAAATCTAAACAGGGAACAGCAAATAAATAGCTGTTAAAGCAAAGTAGTTTTATATTCTAAAAAGAAATAAAGATTATATTTTTGATTTAAGAAAGCAAATCATTGATGTAAATAAACAGTTCAAGAGTGTAGCATCATCTCCACTCAGTTTCTTTCAAGTAACTAATATACACCTCTTCTACTCTAACAATATTGATCCACTTCAGTTTTTTTTTATTAACATGAAACCAAAAGGACGTGATATTTTGTGAGTGCATGAGAGCTAGCAGGGTTAATCATACAAGGTGTGTTCAAAATGTATCCAACCTTTAGGCATAAAAAAATAATTTTGTACATTTTATAAATTTTTTTTCATCACCTTCAAAATGCTCTCCTTGGGAGTTCATGCATTTTTGGAATGCTATGGAGTTCCGCCATCACTTTTCTCATAATTTCTTCTCACACCTCAAATTGCTTCCATTTCAACATGGCTTTCAGTTTGGGGAAGAGCCAGACACAGAGCCAAGTCAGGAGAGTAGGGAGCCTGTCAAACAAGTAGTGTTGTTCTTTATCAGGAAAGCTTGGATTATGAGGTGTGTTCAAAAAATATTCAACTTCATATTTTTATCAACACTCTCCACATGCACATATTTTGTTATTTATTTCAGTAATAATTTCCAAATGGCTCTGTAGATTACTTGGAAAATGGTGATAGCCTGCATCATAAAAATCAGTCTATAAATTTTAACAGAACAGGTAATTTATTTGCCAAGTGGTGTGCAGAATATATTGTTTTAATGCATTTGTTTTTGTTGTAAGAGTGAGATAATGGAAGTAAAAAAAAAAACTGAAGTTGAAGAATTGATTTGGAGATGGGTAGCAATGCAACAAGAAAGGTGTAGGACAAGAAACCAAAGAGGAAAGCTGAAGGAGAAGGTTCAGAAAGTTAGTTTTGTAAATATGTACAATACCTCAAATAAATACAGTGACAGATTAAAATTTTGAGGTGGAAAGGGACAATACCTCAAAGAATCATGAAGATATATAGCTACAATGACAACAAAGTATTGTTGAGTGAAGAGAGGTGAGCAGGGAGACTGATAAAATAATACCTAAAAGATATCAGTGATACAGGTACAGTCATGATAACAAAGTATTATATATCAGGCACAAAGTGGGATGAGAGAGCATGCACACACAATTACATCCATACACAGTCACAGACAAACACTTGTGCACATTTTCTCAGATTTTCATTTCAGAACATTAAAGGATCAACTGAATTGTTACCATTAGTTGTAGTCCATACGAAATAATATTTTTTGAAGATCAGTACCTTGTTTAAACTTTGTTTGGTTAATAGTCTGCTTATTAGAAACAAAGTACTTTGCTTGCCTAATTTTTCCAAAGTAAACTATGACAATAATGGTACATAAGACTGGACTAAATAAAGAATTAAAACTTAAACAAGTTAATCCTTTATTATTGTTATTGTTTTTCTTTTTTCTGTTTTGACAAATAAGGTACTTTGTTTCCAACAAGAAAAATATAAGCAAAATTCTAATTTCAAACCTTTGTTTTTACTCTTGTTTCAGTCATTTGACTGCGGCCATGCTGGAGCATCGCCTTTAGTCAAGAAAATCGACCCCCTGGACTTATTCTTTGTAAGCCTAGTACTTATTCTATCGGACTCTTTTGCCGAACCGCTAGGTTACGGGAACGTAAACACACCAGCATTAGTTGTCAAGCAATGTTGAGGGGACAAACACACACACACATATATATATATATACATATACATATACACGACGGGCTTCTTTTAGTTTCTGTCTACCAAATCTACTCACAAGGCTTTGGTTGGCCCGAGGCTATAGTAGAAGACACTTGCCTAAGGTGCCACGCAGTGGGACTGAACCCTGAACTATGTGGTTGGTAAGCAAGCTACTTACCACATAGCCAATCCTTGATATCTTTTTTATAAATATTATAGAAATGATACCTGACAGCAAAAATACAGAAAAATGTTTCCAATGAAAATACCTGCATTAAAAATTGTTACTGTGAAAGCATTTATAGCAAAAGTAAATGCCATAGATTACCCTATGGTGATGTTTATGGTAAAAATACCTGTAATAAAAGTTTACAACTGATTCTCAAGCAACCAGTGTGCACAAACTGGCTCCATTTAAGTCCTGCCTGTACTTCATTAATACCATAATGGAGTATTACTAAGATAGAAACTATTTTGTTGTGAGAGAAAAGCATAGTTCAATGTTATCACTATCATGCTGAGCAAAATACAAGATGACACAGCCTCAGAGTTGAGGAATAAGGATTGAAGATGTAAAACTATAGAATAGCACCTGTCTTTTCTCGCCATACCCAGTGGAGGACTTTTCTGTCGACAGCTGGTGGTCCCACAATTTCTTGCTGAACAACCTTCACAGATTGTTAAGATATGTTAAAATGAAATATATCAGATATATATAAGGATCTCTTCCATGGACCCTATAATCGATTTTTTTCAACAATCTGAGTATGCCATGAAGTTTCCAGACATGAGTTCTATTCACATGTCAAGTTTCATCAAAATCGATAAAACGATGTAGAAGGAGTTAGCTAACAACTCCACAAACACACCCACAGACAGAATTTCCCGCATATGTAGTAGATATATATCAAAAGTGGTCACTGTTAATCGAAGAGTTAACTTCGTTAACTGTTAATTTTTTTTAAATGTAACAGAAGTTATTGATAAACCGTTGACATTAATTTTTATTACAGAAAAAAACAAAAAAATCAGTTTTTGCTCTAAAACCACCGAAAAAACCTTTAAAATGTGCCAAAACTATAAAATCAGCCTTTTTAAGAGCTTTAGAATCCAAAAAGTATAGTTTTTTTTTTTTTCTTAGAGTTAAAAAATGCTGATTTTATAGTTTTGGCCCTTCTTTTCGGTTTTTAAAGGCTTTTAGAGCCAGAAAAGGGTTAAAAAATAAACTCAAATGAAACACAATATTAGTATTAGACTATAAAAGTTTATTGATAAAGTGGCCGTAAAAAATGAAAATAAAAAATATGAAAAACACGATATATACATAATCAGTGTTGCCAACTTAAAATCACAATTTTATGCTAAATTTCAGTAGAAAAAATACCAAAGAAATGCTAAATAAGAAAAAAAACTGCTAAAGACTAATTATATTAAAAAGCTTAATTTTTATTTACTTTCTTTAATTATATTCAGCATTCTTGAATTTCACTGATTTTATCACTTTCAGCTGCAGTGCCTAGGTCTTGACTTCTGTATACATTCAACGTCCCAATCTTGTTAATCATGTGTTTTGGAATATCAAAGTTTTTGCAACATTTGCATTATCTTCTCAGGCCATATTTTATAGACAGTATTGGTCTAAGCATAGGAAGATGTATTTTGTCTTTCAATTTTGATTTGATTACACCCTGAACAACCACTCAACTTCTGCATTTGAGTTTGGCAATGTCAATAGATTAATGGCAAAATTTGCAACATCTCTAAAAGGATTTCCTCCAGTAGCATCTTTATATTCCAAGACTTCCAGCCAGAATGCCTCAGTATTAGACGTATTTGTCCTAACTAAATGAATGCTATTAAACTGAATTTCAATTAAAGCAATTTTTTTCTTCATTTAAATGCATTGCTTCTAGGACAGGTAAAATTGGCTCTTTGAAATGCTGCAAAATATTCTCTACTGAAAAACATTTGATATTCCTCAGTATATTAATATTTTCTGGCAAACAGTGCTTGAGCTCTTTATAAAGGCAGAGTAAAAATTGTTGTGCTCTTTTGCGAATATTATTTTCTTCGGTGGCTGTTACAGTCTTCTTGATAATCATTTCTGCTATCTTTCTCTTGAATCTGTAGCCTAAATTTGGTTTAGGATCCAAAAATTTTTCAATAAAAGGATCAGAATCAAGAGGATCAATTCTACATGTTGGCAACACTATCATATTAGCAACAGATTTGATCAAATTTGAAAGATCTTCAAGTAAATTTGTTTTGTCA
Organism: Octopus bimaculoides; assembly: GCF_046866305.1. Taxonomy (NCBI): domain Eukaryota; kingdom Metazoa; phylum Mollusca; class Cephalopoda; order Octopoda; family Octopodidae; genus Octopus; species Octopus bimaculoides. The sequence goes on from NC_142928.1 coordinate 53,596,945, forward strand.
ACTGTTTGATTCAAACAGTTTACTCACTTTCTGAACATGTTTTAAAATTGGATGCAAAAATAAAAGGTAAAGTTCATTACTAGGATCACAAAACATTTCATGTAATGCTTGTGCTGTAAAGCATTTTTCCTTTGTAGTTGTAGTTTGGAAGTGAGTTTGCAATTCAAACCATTGGCTTAAAATTCTATTTACAGCTGGTTCTGTTGACAGCCACCTAGTTGTACAAGAATTCACAATCTTCAAAGGCTCTTTATCATTGATAGAAAGGTAAAATTGTTTGTAGGCACTTTGTCTTGTTGAAGAATGAGAGAACCACTTATAGGTTTCAGATACTAAAAATTCCAAATTTATGGGCACCATCTTGTTGATATGCACATGAAACAAGGCATTGTTGCTCATATCAATCCCCAGACCACAAACTGTACTTGACTCTGGGATTGCTGCTCCTCTTGGTCCAAAGTATTGTCATTGTGGAATGTTAGTACAAGCTAGCTGATAGCAGAGGGCTTGGAATTTTCCTGCATTATACGTCATGCCTAAAGAAACTCGTGTTCCTCTCTAAACGCATCCTCCAAGCATCATCTGATATTTCTGTGAGGTGTTATGCTAACAAAGTCAAAAACTTCCTTGTCAATGATTCAGCACCCTACAAACTCTTAAAAGCCACAGGCTGAGAAAATGTAATTTACTGAGAGTAATATCAGTGCCTTGATTCATTCACTAACAGATGTAGTAAACTTCACCCCAGGCTTAAGGATACATAATGGAGCAAATGAATCAGTAATGGTTGCATCTTATTTGAGGTATCTTCCTTTAGCTCCAAGACAAACAGTGAGCCCATTAGGCCTCTTGCCATCATTCCTGGACAATCCCACAGACTCCAGCATTGATAATCCTAGCAACATAATAACTTATGAAGACTCTGGATTTGAGGGGCTTATCACAATACCTCATTCCTCTGCACACATCAACTTCAGTTCTGAAGGTAATGGGATGACTAAACAAACCACTGATGCTTGCCACTGACAAAGCATTAATCCAGTCTTCAGAAACTTTGTCACTTACAGAAAGTAGGTAGCACTTTGAGTATTGAATAGATTGATGAAAATAAATAAATAAATAAATAAAATGTGCTTTGATTGCAAATTGTGCCAGACTCAGTAAGTCAATATCCTTTGCTCTGGAAGAAACAATCCAAGACCCATCTACAGTTGTAGAGCTTCTTTTGTCTCTCTGTTGGAGCTAGTTCATGTTGGAAAGGAGAGAATATTGCTGACCACTGAGAAGTAATTGTGAATGGAAGAAATGAAAACAGAGAGAAAGAGAGGAACATTTAGGCAGCCCCAACCCAAATCGTTTTGCAACATTGCCTGGACAAGGGATACCAAAGTGAGCTTTGGAGTTTCTCAAGAATGGGCATGTCAAACAGTTGCATAGACAGCAAGAATTTGTAATGTGGCTGTGGTAAGAAGCTTGCTTTCAGTATAACGTTTATTAGTCAAATTGTTGGTTTTGTGAGTAACACATGTGTTTTTTGGCTGTCTTAAAAAATATCCATTTTTCTGAAAGTTATGATCATCCAAAGTCTATGGGGGCAGGAATCTGTAGTTATGCCCGATTAGCCATAGCTACAGATTTCTGTCCCCCCACCAACATTAGATTGTCATAACTTTCAGAAAAATGGATATTTTTTAATGAAATTTTCTACGAATATGTGTTATATCATGTAGATTCTAAATATACAAAATTTCTTTTGAGGAAAGTGTTTTAGGAGGAGGTGGGGTGGGAAATTTCGGAAAATTCACCAGAGTCCACTTCAGTTCGTCTTAACTTCCAAGAAAATGGATTTTTTTAATGAAATCCTCTACAGATATACCGCGGACTATGTAGATTTCGAAGACAAAAGAATTTCGGGGAAAACAATCGGGGGTTATTTTTGAGAACCATTCTCCACTCAGGGGTGTTTCGGAACAAGTCGTCCATATTTGTTTCATTTTCTCCGTTTTGTGCGTTTGTGCATCCGTAGATTTCTACACGCGCGCACACATGCAACTAACAAGTTCACTATCATGTTTATTATAGAGATTATGTAGCAAATTATACTTTACACGTCTACATTTAACTGTGCGTGTATATACCTTATTTTTGCTACTAGTGTCTTCTGCCTTTCTATTAGAAATGTTTATCTGAGAATTTACTTAAAGTGAAAAAAAAAATCGTATGCAACAGATAAGTCGTCTTAATAGCATATTTCTGTGTACCAGACCTTTAGCTGTTATTTTTAGCATAACGAGTTTTCTGGTGAGGGATTCATTTGCGTTCATTGCCTGTTTGTTGCTTCAGTAGAAATTTACGGATGCACAAACGCACAAAACGGAAACAATGAAACAAATACGGACGACTTGTTCCGAAACACTCCCGAGTGGAGAATGGTTCTCAAAAATAACCCCCAATTGTTTCCCCACAAAATTCCTACATAGTTCGAGGTATATTTGTTGAGGATTTCATTAAAAAATATCCATTTTCCTGAAAGTTAAGACGAATTGGACTCCGGTGAATTTTCCAGAATTCCCCACCCCCTCCTAAAACACTCCCCACTAAATTTTTGTATCTTCGGAATCTACATGATATAATACATAATCGTAGAAAATTTCATTAAAAAATACCTATTTTTCTGAAAGTTATGATCATCCAAATTCCGTAGTTATGCCAGGAATTATTTGTGGAAAATTTCATTAAAAAATACCCATTTTTCTGAGAGTTAATACGTAACAAAGCTGACTCGTGGGGATTTACAGAAACTCCACACCGCACCAACAAACTTCGATATATCGTAATCTACACTATCCGAAGCGTATTTGTAGAAAACGTCATTAAAAAATACCCATCTTTCTGAAGTTATGAAGAAACGAAATCGATGGGGCACTCTTGTGTAGGTATGCGGTAACTAAACACTCGACACGTGCGGGAGTCGCTCTGTTTATTTTTTGCATTCACGAAATACTTCATGAAATAAGTTTTCTAAATTTGATGAAGGCCCCTGCCTGAATCGTTACGTCTTTCCTCTTCCTCACGGCAAAGAAATATCTAAAACGGTTTGTCAGTTCGCCTCATGGTCCCAACGAATGATTTAGATAGTATAAATATAAATTCTGTGACTACGATAACAGGAAGAAAGACTTCAATAAAAATGATTAACAGAGCTGGTCGACGATTGGTCAAACCACTTGATGACGTCTATCACAAAATTCCTATTTATTTATTGAAAGTAATATTTAATCATGTTGCTGGCGAATATTCCATACCCGATTGTCTTGGAAATATCAACGTTAGATTTTGATGGTGGATGGAAAAAAATTGGTAATTTTGAAACTTATCCATTTTTATTATTTACTAAATAGTGTTTTTGTTGACATTTTTTGTTTTTTTGTTTTTCGAGTATACCAAATAGATGGTTGGGTGATGGAAGGTATCAAAACATGTATTTGGCCATATCGACTTCTGACTTATTCAAGACCTGTCCTTTGATAGAAATATACATTAATCAAACAAAAAAGTAAACGTTTAAAACAGATATTACTGTTAAATATGTATTGTTTGTTTTCTAATGAAGTCCATGCGAGCTTAATAAGTTAGGGGAAGTAATTCAGATAAACCCTTTAGGAGTTGATTTTTACGTCTTTTACAATTGTTGTTGATTATTCCCAGGTCAGTTAGTCCTAATGGAAAAAAACTTGTGACCATCCCAGTTTTATTGGTCAGGCATAGTGGGTTTTTTTTTACATTTTTTAAAAAGAATGTGGGGTGTAATTTTGGCTATTACAGATGGTCATGTAACAACGTAGAAGTTTCCTCACAGACTGGAAGAAAACTTAACTCATCTGACGTTATTTGGTAGTGGTCACGATTTCTATGTATATTTGGCGGAGGTCTGGAATAGCTTGCCCACAAAAGTTAGATTTTCTCCGGTTTGAGGGAGATTTTTCAGTTTTTTTTTTTTTATCATACTGCCTTATATTTTGCCTTCTTGAATTTTGGCTCCTCGTTCTTCCATCTCTTGTCCTAACTACATGCCGGAGCCTATCCCAATTATTATTCTCACAAAACGAATTTCTTATCACCATGCCCTTTTGTTGCCATTTCTTCTCAGTTCATAAATATATGTTCGTAAAATTTGCCGTAGATTCCGTTCGTGATCTTAAAATATATCCCAATAAAATCCTCTTCTTGAAAGTAAAACCAGCCGAGTCGTTCGGCGAAATTCTGTTTTAAGCACAGCATGTAACACCTCATAACTTCTTTTATTTCTTGGAATTTTCAGAAAAGTTTTGCGAATTTGTATTCTACACACGGTAACTCATACGATTATGCAAAAACCAAAATCAAAGGTCCAGATGGACTATATGTAATCTGAACCTTTCCCCCCTTAGTGGGATTCCATAAAAATAAAAATAAAATAAGGGGGGGGGGGGAAGGTTCAGATTACATATAGTCCGTCTCCGCCAATAAATTTTTTTTTTTCATAGGCGCGTGATTTCATTTGTGTAGAATACAAATTCGCAAAAATTTCCCCCCCTTATTTATTAATTTTTTTTACGGAATCCCACGTTTTAAGCTATGGAGATTCTGATTCTGTAAAAAAATTTTTTGAAAAATTTCAATCCCCCCCCCCCCACCAAGCAGGCTATTTACATGCTAGAAATAACAGCCAAATCTCACAAAACTAGTGTTAGGGTTAGGGTCAGGGTTACGGTCTGAAACATAGGATTCCGTAAAAAAAAAAAATTTTAAAAGGTGGGGTATACCCAGATTACATATACTCCATCTCCACTAAAAAGAGTTATGGGGAGTTACATGGTGCGTTTAAAGCAGAATTTCGCCACTCGTTCTTTATATGAGAGTTCCCTCAATCGATAAGTTCTGTGATTTCGTCGTTCATTTTCTACCATTTCCATAACCATTATGTCGTACGAGCACCAGACCTGGTTAGCATATTCCAGTTGCAGCCTCACCATTATTGTATACAATATCTTTACATTTCTTCATCTATTAGATTGAATGTTCTTAAATCCTACCAGTGGTGGTGTCTTTATTTTCTCTTCGAAGTGCTTTCACCAAACCTCACATTGCTTTTTATGTTTTTTCTTTGTGCTTTTTCCTTCATTCAGCTTATTTCAAATTGTGCTGTTATTCTTATTATTCTCACAAATCCACATTACTTGGATGGAAAGCCGCTTCTCTTACCAATTTTAGCTTTATTCAAGTTCTGTTGCATTCAAAAACACTAGTGCTGATGCCACCAAAACAACACTCAGCCATAGAAACCATACCAAAACAGACACTGGAGCAAGACAGCATCCTTCAACCCATTGGATCCTTTCAACTCATTGAACTCATGCCAGCTTGGAAAATGGATGAAAATGATGATGATGATTGTACAGAGGTCAGATGTGGAGACATGCCCCTTTGCAAAATAAAGACAATCTACCTATATACAGTTGAAGAACTGCAACCTAGGTTTGCTTAGGTCACCTCATAATCCTGACTGCCTCCATTTCTATGTTCAGTGGACTTTATGTCTAGAGGTTTAGAAATGCACTGCAAGAGAGCAAACAACAACATGGACAACAGATTCCAGAAGCTGTTATTTCCAAAGCACCAGTTTCAGCTTCAAGGATAACTAAAAAAAATTCTCTGTTACTTGTAGTGTTCAACTCTTGAACACTACATAGTAAGAAAGCACCTGTGCTCCACTGGCGGTTAAGATGTAACAGTCCATAGCCCTGTCAAGTGATTTTCACCAATGCTCTATTGCTTGCATGCTTCACAAAACTGGAGCCCATCTCGCAAATCTGCACTTCATTTTGTACTTAAATATTGCAGTTTGTCCAAGTTGTCCACCAGTGCCTCACTGGCTGTTTAAAACACTGTTAATTTCATACATTCCAAAGAGAAGTTAAGCCCCTCTTCAAATATTCTCCTTGCCTTTAGTGCTTGCCACAAATAGTGGTACCTAGCAGAGGTACTACTAGTTGTGATCAGAGGAGGAGATCCCTGGTCATTGACTTCTGATATTGAGTACAAGACACTTTAAAAAGTATGTTACATGTGAGTCACTTCACTAATGTAAGTTGGAAGGAATGTCTCCTATATGTAACGTGTTCGAGTTGTAACATAATGTGTGTAGTTAACAGTTTTTGAAGACAGTTCATAGAAAGAATCCATTTTCAATGATTTCTTAGAGAGGCATGAATAAAGAATATTCAGAAGGCAAGTTTATAAAACATTGAAATTTATTTGGTAGTGTAATGAGTGCCAGCAAGTGATAACAAGAATTAATCTTGCATATGAATGGGAACCAAATATATGTGTATGTGAGACAGGAAACAAATCACATGGCTTACTATATACACAGGTCTATATGAAGCAGAGTGGAAACTGATATTAATCAAATGAGTTGCATGTAGTTCGTGGTGGACACAGAAAATGTGACATGTCGAAGAAAATGATGTTGCTTCTATGCCGTCAAATCTGCAACTAGTTTGAAACTACCTCTTGCTGTTTTATTCATATGCCTCCAGCTCTGATTGGCTGGAATCTTCCACAGCACAACTGAACTATGTCACAGCAACAAAATAGATCTTTCCTGTCTTGCTACAAGTCCTTTTCTTTTAGCTACCCTTAGACCTACAACTGATGATGTAACTAGTAGTGCTTTGGCACCAGCAACCTCTGGAATCTGCTGTTGCCTTACTTTCTTTCTCTGCATTTTTAACTTCTTTGAGCATAAAACCCTCAAATGGCTCTTACTGCTGCTTGTTTAACAGCTGGATTTTCTTTTCTGCAGCATCAGTGTTATTGCTTTTCTTTTTGTATCTATAGCAAATAACTCTGTTGTATTTGAGGTTCATTAGGATTTTGTAGAATCCCATACAGAATCCTCCATATACATAACACTTAATCACATATATTTTCTGCTCGCCTCAGGGTCAATATTGTAAATAGTGTTCTTTGCCACAACCATTGTGTTGCTCTGTACCATGTACTGCAGCATTAGTTTATGGACAACCAATTCTAGTTGTCTTGCTGCTGATTCCATACATCACTTTAAATCATTCTCCATTTTATGAATAAATTCATATATTCTATTCTGAAGTATTACACTAAGAAAATTGAATGCCAAGTTCTTTCAAAACTGCACAAAATGTTTTGCAAATTATACAAAAGACTTAAGAGTCCAATTGCACTAAGCAAAACTAAGTGACCTAGAACAAGCTATGAAGTTGCAAAACTTTAGACAAAGGAATATTTTGGTAATTGAAAATAAATTTTTGTGAGTAATTTTCTTTAAGCTATTTATAGAAATACTTTAGATCATATTTCACATCGAAATAAAAAAAATATCTTGTTTGGTTTACATTTATAAAATTTTTGCAATGTTTAATATATATATATATCATCATCATCATCATCATCATCATCATCATATATATATATATATATATATGGGCCTCATGGAGGCAGTGTGGCTGATGATGGTGTTACGGAACCAGCACCTGTGCTGGTGGCACATAAAAAGTACCTTTTGAGCATTGGGCCTCACAGAGGCAATGACTGAGACCTTCAGCAATATGCTGTACTTAAGTAGAAGACCCACCAAGCCAAGTGAAATCGTAGTTGTGACAGATATTGGTGTCATGGAACTAGCACCCATGCCAGTGGCACGTAAAAGCATGCATTATACACTTGGAGTGGTTGGTGTTAGAAAGGGCATTCAGCTGTAGAAACTATGCCAAATCAGACTGGGGTCTCGTGCAACCCCTCAGCTTGCCAACCCTAGTCAAACTGTCCAACCCATGGACAATGGACATTAAATGCTGATATATCCTTTTGCTTCTGTTTTTATTCTTGATAAAGTAGTTCATCATCATCATCATCATCATCGTTTAACGTCTGCTTTCCATGCTAGCATGGGTTGGACGATTTGACTGAGGACCTTGAACCAGGTGGCTACACCGGTCTCCAATATGATTTGGCAGTGTTTCTACAGCTGGATGCCCTTCCTAATGCCAACCACTCCAAGAGTGTAGTGGGTGCTTTTACATGCCACCAGCACGAAGGCCAGTCAGGCGGTACTGGCAACGACCACGCTCGAAATGGTGTATTTTACGTGCCACCTGCACAGGAGCCAGTCCAGCGGCACTGGCAACGATCTCGCTCGAATGTCTTTTCACGTGCCACCGGCACAAGTGCCAGGAAGGCGACGTTGGTAACAATCACGCTCAAATGGTGCTATTTACGTGCCACCGGCACGGAAGCCAGACAGCTGCTCTGGCAACAATCACGCTCGGACGGTGCTCTTAGTGCTCCACTGGTACAGGTGCGATCACGATTTTGCTTTCGCTTGCCCCAACAGGTCTTCGCAAGCTGAGTTTAGTGTTCAATGAAAGAGACGTTGGCATGGGTGCCAGTCGTGAAATTTAGTTCGATTGTGATTAAATTTGACGACTGGCACCCATGCCAACGTTGAATTTTATCAATTGTTGTAATAAGGTAAATACAATCATAAGCAATGTCTTCTTCTTTAGTGATTATTGTAGATATAAAATTGTCTCCTACATGACAGTTTTATCTATCTAGTGACTTAAAAAACAATAACTAGGATATAATGATCTTGACTATAGCCCATCCTTTACAAAAAATATTACGTCATTATTTGATATACTGTACCACTTATCTAGTTGAAAGAAAAACCAAAAAAAACCCAAGTTACTTTGAATATTGTAGCATATAGTTTTCTGTTGTTTAGTGCAATGGTTCTCAAACTTATATAAGGTCAGCACCCACTTTCACTAAATGTCTTATGGTGAAAAAAAAGAACAGATTTTTTTTTTTCAAACAAAAACTAATTTTATGGTTTACTTTCTCATTCAGTATGTGCCACTTTTTAGATGTTTACGTTGGCTTATGCCACCTATTATGTTTTCTGTCCACTGATTACACAGTGGTCTACTTGAATTTTAATCCCACAAAATTTTTTTTTTTGTATATGTGTTTAAAATATAAATATTGTACCTGATTTAACACTTTAACATTCAGATTTCTTTGTCAAATGTACAGCTTATTTATTCACATTGTTTTGAATTAGCCATACATTATCTTGTAGCTTCAAGATTTCAATTGTGTGCTTCTATATTTTTAGAATGACATTGTTGGGTAAGTGTAAGAGGTTGGATCTGGTCAATTTTAACCTTAAAATGGTAGAATATTTGAGCTGGATATGGCCAAATTAAATGCTAAAAGGTTAAACATTTCATTTTTGAGAAATATAATGAACTCACTCTAGATGCCCAGTATCCTCTTAACATTTACTGTTCCCTTATGAGCTCATAATCCCTGCCAAGAGAGCACTACTGCCCAGGTTAAAAATCACTGATTTAATGGAATAATATCTCATTAATTGATGGAATGTAAAATAATGAAATGGAGTTCTTCTATAATCATTTAATATCAAGGATGCTATAAGGGTGTTAATCTAAGCTCAGCACTTGACTGATACTTTGTTTTATTGCCGTGGAAGGATGAAAGGCAAATTGACATATCATCATCATTGTTTAACGTCCACTTTCCATGCTGGCATGGGTTGGATGGTTTGACTGAGGACTGGTGAGCCAGAAGGCTGCACCAGGCTCAATCTGATCTGGCAAAGTTTCTACAGCTGGATGCCCTTCCTAATGCCAACCACTCCAAGAGTGTAGTGGGTGCTTTTACGTGCCACTGGCACAAGGGCCAGTCAGGTGGTTCTGGTAATGACCATGCTCAAAAGGTGTTTTTTACATGCTACCTTCATGGGAACCAGTCCGTTGGCACTGGCAACGATCTCGCTGGAATGTTGTTTTTCATATGCCGGTAAGGCGACGCTGGCAATGATCACGCTCGAATGTGCTTTCAACGTTCCACTGGCACGAGTGCCAATCAGGCGGTACTGTCATCGGCCACATCAGCAATTTTGATTTGATTTCACTTGCTTCAATAGGTCTTCGCAAGCAAAGTTTGTTGTCTAATGAATGAGGGGTACTCATAAGTGGGGTGGTTACACCATATATATATATATCTTAATAATTTAGAGAAGAACCACCAAAATGCAATTCAAACAATGAAGGAGATCAGACACCATCAAGAAAAACGTACTCTACAAAATATTAGATTAAAAATTTAATTCAGTTTAGTAAATTTATAAAAACGAAAGTGAATAATAGACTACGCGCGTTTTGTGGCCACATAATAGTGGAAAAGATCTGTGCAATATACAATAAATCGATCAAGATAAGTTCCACTCAGAATGAGGACACTCTTCAGGTCTTGTAAATTCAAAAAACGTATAATATTTAAAAATACAAATAAAATAAAATAGGAAAAAGTAGAAATATCTGTTTAGGAAAGCAATTATTAGTACAATACATAAAATGTCAAGGTTTTATAATAATAATCATCTGTCAAGTTAAAGGCATAATTCATCTAATGAAGAAATATTTTCTGTGGATTAAGAATAGGAAAACATATAAAAAGATAGTGTTATTAACTATCCTTTAACTAGTTTTGGTCATATCATTATTTCTGTTCTATTTTAACAAAACTGTCCGACGAACGGGAATGTGAAACTCTGAGTAACAGCGTTTGTTATATTTCTGCTGCTTTTAAATAAGGCATATTACTCTACCTCTGGTATTTGAGTACTCTTTTTTCCACCATGTTTCACATTTATGTGCTTACTCCGGTATATATATATAGAGAGAGAATTAATTGTTAAAGGGGATAACAAACACCAAGGCAAGGTAAACATCTCAAGTTGTATAAAATATTAGATAAAAATTCAAAGTCTTACAGCTGTTTCTGGGATATCCTGTCATCAGAGACGAATAGGGAAAATGAAAATGGTATATATTAATAAGATTATGACATAGAAGAAGGGAGAAAAAGAATAAGGAGATGGAAAAAAGGAAGAAAAAGAAGCATAAAAGTTTATAGTTCAACTTTCCGAAGTTATAGAAACAAAAGCATGAGTCCTTAGGTGCAATCCTGCATAGATCCATGAGCAGACTTACGCTCATGGATCTTCGCTCAGGATCTACACATGTAAGGAGTCATGCTCTTGTTTCTATAACTTTGGAAAGTTGAACTGTGAGCTTTTATGCTTTTTTTTCTTTCTTTCCATCTCCTTATTCTTTTACTCCCTTCCCCTATGTCGTCATCTCATTAATATATACCATTCTCATGTTCCCTATTTATCTCTGATGACGGAATATTCCATACTTGGGGATATCCCAGAAACAGCTGTAAGACTTTGAATTTTTTTCCACTGCATTGGAAATTACTATCTCGGCTATAACCTTGGAACCCTAGTAATCCATTACAACACTTACCTAGTGTACCTAATCATTTAGATCACCTGTGAACTAAACCCCCATACTTTGTAGATAGATAAGATAGATAGATAGATAGATAGATAAACAAAGGCATGTGAGAGGTGAGAATACAATGGCCAATATTAGATGGTATTAAATAGTGGTATGAGAGTACAAGATGGGTGATGTGAGGTGATGGCTCTGGTGAAGGGGAAACATAAGTGTTGGGGATGGAATATTGCATCTCTGCTTTCAGCTAATTGTTATAATTACAGCAGCCAAGGCAGTGCTATAGTTAGAAGAGTGATGGATGGGTAAGTGTCAGGAAATGGGTTGTGGAGACAGCTTGAATGTGAGAACATAAAACAATATGCTTTTAGAACCACTTTGCAAGGGTGAACAAGTCTTCTCAAGTATGGTGAATCATCAGTCATCTTGGTTGTTTTTCATTTCTTCTGTGGGACTCAACATCCTGAAATCGGTCTTCACCACTTCATCTCATATCTTCCTAGGTCTCTTTCTTTCACTGGTTCCATCCATATTTAGCAATCAGCACTTTTTTTTTTATGCAAGTGTTGTCATCCATACACATTAAATGACCACTTCAATCGATGCCTCTTGAACTCATTTATTCTCCTAGTATATCCGCACTTTGTTATCTATACAACTTTGCTGTTTTCTAGTCTTCACACATTTTCTACATTCACAGCTCATATTCCACTACCATGTAATATCACTATTCATTTACATCATACAACCTGCCTTTCATTCTCAGAGAAAAGTCTTTTGTTACCAACAAAAGTATAGCTCTCTGAACATTCTCTAGCTTGTTCTTATTCTAGTAACTATGCTTTCGGAGTACTCTCCTCTTCTACTGATTAAGTCTCCTAGGTAACAGAAGCTGTCCTATACCTGCAGCAAACACCCTGGGCATTTAAGAAAATCTATTTCCCATGTATCCTTAGTGTTTATTGCTCTTGTACATCTGCCAATCATAATAAACTGAATATTGATGATGGCTATGAATAAATATTTAGTAGGCTGGTTACAAAAATTTAAGAAAAAGCATGGCATTAAATATTTAAAGATTTGTGGCATATGTATAAGATTTTGATGGTATTATGTAAAAAAAATTATTAAAAATTTATATAAAACTACATTCAAAGTATATGTATAAGCTATATGAAATATAAATGGGTATTACACTTAGGCTTCGGTCTTATCCCATTTAATAGATGCAAATATACAAATATTCTAAAATAAAAATCTGAAATCAGCAACACTCCTGGTCCCAGAAGTTTCTCATAAAAGATTCACAATCATATACGTATTAGGTACATGAGATGCTCTACTAAATCTTTCATCATCAAAATTTACTGGGTTTTTTTAAATGTCTCTATTGTGTATTATTTTTATTTCAGCTGCTGAAATAGATTTCTCTTTCCGGGAGATCAAATGTTTGGAATTTGATCGTAGGCCAACAGAGTCTCTTCTTCGAATATGGGGATGTCAAAATGCTACAGTATGGGACTTATATAAAGTGTTACACAAAGTTGGCAGATATGAGGAAATGAAACATTTAGAACAAATCAGTATGTATACATTTAATTTCTTTTTGTATAACTGGAGGCAATATCACTGAGGCATGGTTAATGCTAGTGGAAAACTAATATGTGTGTGTGTGTGTTCATATGTCTATCTATCTGTCCCACCGTTCACACACATATAAATATATATTGTTCAAATTTATAGAAAACAAAAGACAAAGACAGGTGAGGGAACAACAAGCAGGTGTATTAGTTTGATGCTCAAAAACAATGGAAAAGTCTTTGATGTTTCAAGCCTACGCTCTTTGACAGAAAGGATTGAAAGGGTAAAAATGGAGAGAGGAAAAAATGGATTTATGTGTGTATATATATATATATATATATATATATATTGTGTGTGTGTGTGTGTATATACATACATATATATATACCAAAACTCAAAGTTTGTCCATCTGTTTTCCTGCCATTTGATTAAGATGATAAAGATTACAAATGAAATAGTCGTTTTGCCCTTTAAGAAAAAAAATCAAGTTCAATATGTTGATTCCAGTAGTGACACTTCAAAGAGTCATTGTCTGTCCTATTTTCTTTCTTTTTTTCTTCCCTTAATCATTTATACAATTTTCGGAGTGCCGCGGATTTGAAACAGAAATTCTCCCTATATTTTTATGAGAGATTTTTGAATCATGGGTACTTGATTTTTTTTTTTTTTTTCTTAAAGGGGAAAATTACTATGCAATGAGAGGAGTTGAATCTCATAAGAATGGAAAAACAAACAACAAATGGGTTGTACCTTATAATGAAACTCTTTTAAGAGCATTCAAATGCCACTGCAACGTTGAAATTGTTGCCTCAGTGAAGTTAATTATGTACATCATCAAGTACACGCAGAAAGGAAATGTTCAAGCTACTATTCAAATAAACAATAACAAAATTAGTCAATATCTAATGGGTAGGTATTTTGGGCTATCCAAAGCAGTTGCATCCATTTTAGAATTTTCAATTCATGAAAGAGTACCTGTAATTGTGAGATTGCAAGTTCATCTACCAGATGAACAAAGAATATTGCTCAGAAATAATGAGGATATATATGGCTGTCAACAAACGACAGGAGAACAACATTGACAGAATTCTTTTCATTGTACATCAATGATGATGATCATCATCGTTTAACGTCCGCTTTCCATGCTAGCATGGCTTGGACAATTTGACTGAGGACTGGTGAACCGGATGGCTGCACCAGGCTCCAATCACATTTGGCAGAGTTTTCTACAGCTGGATGCCCTTCCTAACGCCAACCACTCCAAGAGTGTAGTGGGTGCTTTTACGTGCCACTGGCATGAGGGCCAGTCAGGCAGTACTGGCATCGGCCACCTTTGCAAAATCATTAATTTATGATGAAGTACTCATGTATTTCACTTGGAACAGTAGTGACAAAGAATGGCAAAGAAGAAAGTGAGGAAAAAAGTTGAAAGCCATATGCACGTTTTTAAGGAAGAAACACTTGATCATGTTTATGTTATCACACCAAAGGCAGGAGAACCGTATTATTTAAGAATTTTATTGCATGAAGGAAGTTTGAAATAGAATTTTTGCCTTTCTCACTGCGCATCGACATTTTCAACTTGCTATTGAACTATTTTATTCAAGGTAGGCACTGCCTACCTAGGCGACACGTCCCTGTTATATATATACATATAGCATACCACCGCTTATTCGCAGTTTGGCATTTGCTGTCCTTGTTATTTGTGGAACTAACAATTGTTTGCAGAAACCACCACATATTCGCGGAATCGTAAATACTTTTTATGCCATTTTTTGTTGTAATATATATTTTTTCACACTTTTTAAGGTTAAATTATTAATAACAATAGACTATATTTGCCAGCTTATTGGATGCTCCTTCGCAACACATCTCTTGATTGTTTTAGATACAAGAACACAGTATCTTGTATCTCTTATTCCTGCTTTCAGTCAAAGCTTGCTAATTAGTATAGCAACATCTACCTATATTTCACACAACACTCTCTCCCACTCTCAACAACAACCTCTCATTGTAGTGAAAGTGTATGTATATATATATATATATATATATATATATACATACACACACACTTTATTAATAAAGCTGCAAAGACATCACAAAAACTGTTACTCAGAGTTTCAGATTCCCATTTGTCGGACAGTTTCTCAACCAAAACTGACAGTACCTTGGTAGGTAAAGCGATCAAGAGTATGAAGACAGGGAAAGCCTCCAGCCTGTCAGGAATCACTGCAGTGATGCTCAAAATATCTGGTAGTGTTGGCTATAGCCTAGTCACCCGTATAGTTAATCAGGTGATACACGAAGGAGTCATACCCAATGACTCGTGTAGCAGCACCATAGTCAACTGCTACAAAGGTAAAGGTGATGCTTTAGACGCAAACAATTACAGAGGTATCAAGTTGTTGGACCAGGTAATGAAGGTCACCGAGAGGGTCATAGCCCAACAAATTAGGGAGACAATCAGCTTAGATGAGATGCAGTTTGGGTTCGTTCCAGGGAAAGCACCACTGATGCTATATTTCTGGTAAGACAGCTGCAGGAGAAATACCTAGCCAAAGATAAACCTCTGTACCTGGCTTTCGTTGACATGGAGAAAGCCTTTGACAGGGTCCCCCGATTCCTTATCTGGTGGTCAATGAGGAAACTAGGGATAGATGAGTGGTTAGTGAGAGCTGTGCAAGCCATGTACAGGGATGCTGTCAGTAAGGTGAGGATTGGCAATGAGTACAGTGAAGAAATCCGGGTAGAGGTAGGGGTCCACCAAGGTTCAGTCCTCAGCCCCCTCCTATTTCTCATAGTCCTCCAGGCAATAACAGAGGAAATCAAGACGGGATGCCCCTGGGAGCTCCTCTTTGCTGATGACCTTGTCCTAATTGCTGAGACACTATCAGAACTAGAGAAGTTTCAGGTGTGGAAGCAAGAACTAGAATCGAAGGGCCTTAGAGTCAACCTAGCTAAAACCAAAGTCCTAATAAGTAGGAAGGTAGACAAGACACAAACCCCCTCAGGGGTTTGCAAGCAGGGATTTGTGTCTAAAGAAGGAAAGGTACGCATAAGTAGGCTGGCTACACCCCTTGTAAAGGCCATGGGTTATGGTCTCACTTGTCTTGCCGGGTCTTCTCAAAAATCAGAATTATTTCACAGTCTCGTCTTGTTGGTAGTTTACCTGATACTCTGACATACACCATTTAATTTTAAAAATTCATATATCCACTTTTTTATATATTGGAGAGAACAATTAATTTATTGTTGTCATCATTATCATCATCTGTTTGGTGCAGCTTACTTGGACTAATGTAACTCTTCTTCACAAGATGTTCTGTGCAAGCAGTGCAGCATGTATGTCTAGCTTGGGTTTTAGTCTCATTAGTCTTTTGCTAGCTGAAATATCTCATTTGCGCTTGTAATAACTATATATGATAGTAGTTCACTAACTAAACTGGTTGATCCCATCTGTTCAGGATCTAGTGATATTCACCATTGATTCAATAAGATTCATTTGCCAAAACAAATTGTATCCACCATGTTATCCCATGATTTCAGTGTATCCTAGCTCAGGTGATTACATGCTATTTAACCCATAACTGAGACTACTACTCTGGGTTAGAGTGTACTATAACCTGGGAACAATAGTGGCTAAGAGGTGGTTCCACCCACTTCAAAACCCTAGAACTCATGAACCAGGATCCCATTACCAGATGTAATTTAAAGATAAATTTCAGAAATATTTAGAAAGTTTTCATTTACGTTTTGTTTCTTTTGAATTTTTGTTAACATTTCTTTTCAATTTCTGTGAGAATTTGTTTCAGCAAATACTATATGTTCTTCATTATTTACTATTGCAGTACAAGAGGAAAATAAGCCACTCTTACATATTCCTGAAGGCGTACACTACTTAAATTATGAACAAATGAATAATTTGCAATCTGATAAAAATGATGATTTTGTGGATGAAATCAATCCAAATGGTATGTAATCCTGAAAAATCTTCAATTTTATTGTCTTTTCAGTGTTTAAACCTGATTTGAGCTGAATACTTTTTATAGTTTTACTCTGGACAATTGATACTTTTTTTTATTACTACTAGTTTAGTAGTTACTTTATTAAAGTGCAGCAGTATGATTATGAAGTTCTTTTCATTATCACAAGGTCCTGGGTTTGATCTCATTGTGTAACATCTTAGGTATATGTCACTTTTCTACATCCTCAGGTCAGCCCATAATACATGTGTGAAATTAGTAGTCAGAAACTTAATTGGAGACATTGGATGTATTGTACAGGTAATCCTTAGTTGCAGACTTCTCACATATTATTCCATATTAAGTGCAGGTCTGGCTGTATTAAGAAGCTTACTTTCCAACCCACATGATTCCAGGTTCATTCCCACTGCATGGCACTTTGGGCAAGTGTTTTCTGCTACAGCCCTAGTTTGACAAAGCCTTGTGAGTAGATTTGGTCGACAGAAACTGATGCAATGTCTTTCACTGTCTATCTTCTTTAAAAACATACCTGGTCGTGGGGAAATATTACTCTACTTGGTTAGTGATAGGAGGGGCATCCAGCCATAGAAAATCTGTCCAACCCATGCAAGTATGGAAAGACGTATGTTAAAAAAAAATGTTAAGGGTACATGTCTGTTGAAGGCTCAACCACTTACATCTTTATTCAATGAATAGCTAATTCAGTTGATCAAACAACCAAATCTTCATCATCATCAAAACCAACAGAGCACTATCCATCTATCCTTATTTTATTAGTGATCATTGGTTTAGATGCAGTTATCTTTGATAGAATTTAAACTTAAAGGTAGATAAAGATGAAATAAATGCTGTAAACTATTTGGTCCAAATACCAAAAACATTTCAAACTTTTACATTTTATTTTATTCTGTATTTATTTGTACTGTTATATGATAGCCATTATAATATCTGCATGGTTATTTGTAGCAGCAAGTTTACCTTACAGTTCTGATCCACTAATATGTGTACTGATAATGATACAATAATTTATTGCATTCGCTGAAACACAAATCACTATTTTTCATGTGACCTAAGAAATCCAAACTCCATAGAATAGGGGGTAACCTGTCAAGTTAACCCTGCAATTTTGTTTAATTACATCTCTAATGCCATTGTGAAAACATGAATATCACAAACTTTATTTCCACCCTAAATTTTATAGACTTAGTGTCATGGAGAAGACAAGTAGAAATTATTCCAGCATATTCTTTTTCAAATGCTGTAATAGAGTTATAGCAAACTATCTCTGTTAATAGATATGCTTTTAGCTTTTACCTAAGAGTGCCTCCACCCATTGTCATGTCATGCCACCCATAACAAAATCCCTTCCCAGTTTGAGCCAGCAGTAAAAGGCCAGATGGTATGACAGTTTTCCTCATCTGAAATGCCACATGCTGTGACATCTTCTCCAGCAGAAATTTGGTGTGTTCACCAAAGAGGCCAGGGAATAGAAGAAAGAAGACATGCACCCAACACCAGAGCTGAAGACACCTCCGAAAGGGGGGGGCCCGCCACGTCAAAACGGTAGAGGAGTAGGGGCCGAAACCGGACGTGGTTCTTCCTGATGATGTCTTGAGCTAACTGGATCCTATAAAGGAGCTGTTGTGGTAGCAGACCACGAAACATGGTTGAAATTCCTACAGCCCAGGTTCCACTGTTAGTCAGGCTGAGAAGAGCAAACTGTCAAAATATCAGTTGCTCTCTGACAGGTTTATGGTTGAGCCTGTGGCTGTGGTAACCTCTGATGTTCTTAGCCCTCAGACCATATCCCTGCTCACTATCACTATTGAGGTGGAGATGACTATCCACAAGTGTGAACCCTATGAGTCAGAGTAGCTATTCCAGTGCATCTCCCAGGGCAATGCCTTTTCCATTTTGTCTGCAGGGACCATGTGGTAGTCTGAATCACAAGAAATCAAAAGAATGTAAGAATTTCTTAGCTTATTATATGAACAATGAACTTATTCAGTGGCAGTACTTTTGTAAGCAAAAATAAAAAAAAAAAGAGGAAAGCCAAGCCAGCCTGAGAGAGTAACAACCAGGAGTGGCATTCATGGTAAGAAAATAGAAAAAGAAAAGAAAGGAAGTGGATTGGGAGTTTCTGTTATGTTTGGTGCTACAATATAGTTCTGATTATCTGAGAAATAGCAGATATTGTCTTAGAAAAAAATTAAAGACAAATTGTTTGAAATGAATTTATTGTTCAGATTTTTTGTAAGGTTGTTATATAGTCAATTAAACTGTCTTTAATTTTATTAATTATTAAGGTGGTGAGCTGGCAGAATCATTAGCACACTGGACAAAATGCTTAGTGATTTTCCATCTGTCTTTAAGTTTGAGTTCAAATTCCACTGAGGTTGAGTTTACCTTTCATCCTTTTAGGGTGGATAAAATAAGTACCACTCAAGCACTAGGGTAGATGTAATCAATATACCCTTTCTTCCGAAATTTGAAACCAATATTTACTATTTATTTTATCATGCCCTGTCTGTGCATGAAACCAAAAATCTATATTAACAGAATTTGAAATGACAAACTAGATACCTTAAAGTATCCAGTCTAGCTTTTGACTACCTGTGCCAGCTCTATTGTCCTGGTGTTAAGTATCAATCAAAAAGCTAGCTAAGCTGATAGCAATTTTGAAAGTAACTAAACAGATCATGTTTCTCTCTGCAGTTTCGAACATGAAATCATCCAAATTTTTTGCTAAATTTTGTGACAGATTTTAAGTTAACTAGCATAAATTTTTACATTTAACTGTGTTAGCTTCGAAGAATGATTTTGAACATATTTTCTCATAAATTATTGGCACAAGGTACTTCCTCTAGTGCTAAGTATTCAAGGAAAGTGCTGAAAAGACTGAAGCAAGTACGTATAACATGATGCCAATGACAGTATTTGAAATCCTGACCTTGCTATCATTACTCCAGACTCCAACTTCATTATTACTATGATTTCATACAATAAATAGAATAAACAGGAGAAATAGAACTTAATATAAAAGTATATGTACTTTTTATTTCATAATTGGCAGAAAGTTACAAAAGTAACACAAGGACATGAAGCTCACAATCCTTAAATCATTTTTGCAACTGTCTACTTATTATAAAATAAAAAGTACCATATGTATATATATATATCTTGTCTTTTACTTGTTTGTCATTAGACTGCAGCCATGCTGGGGTACTCCCTTGAAGAATTTTTATTTGAATGAATTGACCATAGTACTTATTTTTTTAAAGCTTGTCCCTTATTCTCTTGGTCTCTTTTG
Organism: Octopus bimaculoides; assembly: GCF_046866305.1. NCBI lineage: Eukaryota > Metazoa > Mollusca > Cephalopoda > Octopoda > Octopodidae > Octopus > Octopus bimaculoides. The sequence continues at coordinate 53,617,233 of NC_142928.1, forward strand.
CTGAACCCCTAAGTTACAGTGATGTAAACATACCAACACTGGTTGTTGAGCAGTGGTGGGGGACATGTCTCTTTGTCTTGATATTGCATGATAGTTGTACACAAGTGTCACTGTCATGCAAGCAGTGTCCTTTGATACCAGTCTTCCAAGAAAACATGTTTGGTCATGGGGTAAATATTATCTTATTTGGGAACAGGTGAGGATTTGGGACAGGAAAGGCATCTGACTGTAAAAAAAATCTATCTCAACAAATTCTGTCCAGCATATTTGAGCTGTGAACATGGAAAAATAGATGTTAAAACAATGATGATAATAATTCTTTCTACTGGAAGCACAAGGCCTCACATTTGAGGGAAGGGATTAAGTTGATTACATTGACCCTTGTGTATAACTGGTATTTATTTAATCAACCCCGAAAGGGTGAAAGGCAAAGTTGACCTCAGTGGACTTTGAACTCAGAATGTAGCAACAGACAAAAATACCACAAAGCATTTCGCCTGGCATGCTAACAATTCTGCCAGCTCACTGCCTTAACGATAATAATAATGTGTGTGTGTATGTATGTTAACAGCATTTGTAAAAGTTTGTTATACTAACTGATGTGGCATTATTTTTTTAGATTTACCTCGGCCAAGTGAACTGGTACATGGACAATATAAAAATAGCTCAACCAACAATATAAATGTATCAGATTCTGGAAATGCTGCCTGTAACCAGAAATACCCACCACACTGTTCAGGTGTAAATCTAAATACATTCTCATCTCTTCAATGTGGTATGTCTGGTTTAATGGTAAATATGGAAGAAGTTACTTGTTCTTATTCATATGAAGAAATTGAAAGTGCCACAGAGTCATTCAGTCATTGTATTGGAAGAGGTACTTTTGGAAGTGTTTATTATGGGATTCTGAAGAGCAGTAAATGTGCAATAAAGAAATTATCCAAGGTAAATAGTCAATATTATTTCATCTTTTTTTTTTTTTTTTCCGATGCTACAGCATTACAACATTGATTTCTTTCTTCTTTTTTTTTGTGTTGAAGGATTTAAATGGTATCAACAAAGCAATTAATATATTGAAGAAAAATCCACTTGATGAAATGAAACTACTTCTTAGGTAAAATTTTTTCACATTTGATTATTTCAATTATTATGAAATTTGCATGTTTGAATTTGCATGTACCATGTTCCTGGCAATAACATCTGTTAATATACTCCAGGTTTCTCTCTTCTTTCAGTCATACAGCTCACTAGGTATTCATACAACATTTGGTCTTATTGTAGTTAAATATCTTCATATGAGAATCTAAACATAAAGATTGACTATATTGTCTATTCTGTCATTTTATTTTTTAATTTTAAAGCCATATTCTCTTACTTTTCATTTATATTAAATTCTTGCATAAGCGTGAAGTCTTCACTTTATATAGGGAAGCAGTATGGAATTACCTGGCACTCATGTTTTCTAAAGTTTTAATTGATGAGTATTCTAACCAGATTGAGTTTGTCAATGATCATCCTATTCTATTTGATAAGGATTTCTCTTTTGTCCTCAGTTATACTTATCATTTTTGCCCTTTTGTTTTTCTTACTAAAGATTTCAATTCTTTTTTTTTTTGTATCTTCTAACAGATATCGTCATGACAATATTATAAATATTTATGGATATTGCTTTCATAAAGATGATATATACTTTGTATATGAGTTCATGGACAAAGGTTCTTTGCAAGACTGTCTATTAAATGATGTAAGTTTTAATGTTTACTCTAACAGCAATAATGCATTTATTAAAAAATTTCACATGCTTCAGACTTCCTATATAGTTAGTTGTTTGATGACTGAGAAGTTGATAGCTCCAACACTTAATTCTGGTTTCTATGGAGAGAAATCATTTTTGAACAGTATGCTACACTATCACATTACTGATGCTTATTTTTAAAAGTAAATAAAATGAAGCATGCAAAAAAAGCAGGACAATGAATCCCATCCATCCATCTTTGCCATCTGTCCTAAGTCAACTCCTCCAAGGGGTCCTATTAGAGGCAACCACCATTAGACTTTCTGGCTGAATTCCTAAGCGTGACCAACTGAGACCATGGATATTATCCAACCATTTCGTTCTTAGTGCACTCCTGGGTCTCCTACTAGTTGACTCAGCTTCAAGAATCCATTTTGCAATTCTTTTCTGCCACATGTTCATAGTATTGGAGCTGTGACCTCTCTATGCAGAAAATTAGCAGCCTCACCTGGGGAGACTTTCTGATCTGTGGGTTACATTCCCTGTTGATTGGATTAATGAGCAATTTAGGTTGTTGTGAAGTCTTTATATAAATCTCCAGGTGTTTGTGATTAGGTAAATGGTGCTAAGATAAAACCTTTCAATGTGAGCGTTGGACTTTGGCAGGGTTACTATGAGTTGATTCCAGAAAATTTGATCTTTTGACTTTTGAGCTGTAATAATGTAACTATTCCACAAAACTTAACAATAAAAGTATATAGCCATAAACATATTTCCTTAATTATACATTCTGTTGGAAATGAGATTAATTTTAATTTTCTACAATTGACTTGGCTTTAGTTTTATTGAAGCTATTTGTCTTGACTCTTGTAAACAAGAAAGGGCAAACATGGAATGTTTTTTTCTCTCTCTTGAAGAATGACTGCTTAAACTGGATTGAACGACTGACTATTACAAAAGGAATTGCATGTGGCCTGTACTACTTACATAGCCACAGTGTTCCCGTGATCCATGGAGATATTAAGAGGTTTGTTTAAATTGCCAAAATTCTGATTGGTATTATTTTTTTCTCATCTCTCTTTCCACACTTTTCTTCTTTACCTTTTATGTTTGTACGACTACAGGATCTACAGGAGTATCAAGTTTTCCTCGTTATATATATATTTCTAAGTATTTTTATTTAGAAGAGATACAGGCATGGCAGTGTAGTTAAGAAGTTTGCTTTGTAACCACATGATCTGCGGTTCAGTCCCACAGGATAGCACATTGGACAAACATCTACTGTTGCCTTAGGCCAACCAATTCCTTGTGAGTAAATTGTAAGATGGAGGTGTGTGTGTGCAGGTATGTGCATGAACATTGTCATGAAGTTGACTGAGTGAATATATTGTCATGTTGTAAACATGTGAGTTACATACAGTAGTTCTGTGCTCATGAAATAGTCGAATTAAGATTCCTTTACTTGTAAAACAGACAAGGCTGGCAGCAGGAATAGAATCTGGCAGTACAAATACTACCTCAAATAGGTACCCATCAAACCCATACCAATATTAAAAAGTGGACACTGCCTTGAAGAACTTTTAATTGAATAAATTGAACCCAGAGTTTTTTTTTTAAAGCCTGATACTTATTCTGTCAGTCTTTTTTGCCAAACTGCTAAGTTATGGGGACATAACCACACTAACACTGGTTGCTGAGTGGTGGTGGGGGACAAGCACAGGTACAAACACAGACACATACATAAAACAGGCTTCTTTCAGTTTCCATCTACCAAATCCACTCACAAGGCTTTGGTTGGATTGTAGCTATAGTAGAAGGCACTTGTCTCAGGTGCCACGCAGTGGGATTGAACTTAGAGCCATGTTGTTGGGAAGCAATTTCTTACCACACAACTACACTTATATATATAAAGACAGATATATTGGCTGAAGGACAGGCATATGAATGTTTATATCTTGTGTTTTCAAATATATGTGGACTAAAAATCTTGAAAAACAGGTATGCGTTAGCAACAAAAAGAACATCAGACTGTAAAACAATACTTTAATAATATGTAGTCATCTAACCCATGCTAACATAGAAAAACAAATGTCAAATGAATGAACAAACAATTTCATTATTTCAAGTATTTCACTGCTTTGAATGATTCATTGAGTAACCCATGTAACAACATATTTGGCTTATTTCATTTATTAAAATTTTATTTAGTGATGTACAGAGATACTGGTCTTGAGTAGTAGTCTCTGTACTCCATCTCCTATGTTATAACTGGTTAGCTGTAGATGTTTAGTTTACTTAGTGTCCTTTTCATGAAGGATTACTTCATCATCATCATCATCATATAGCATCCACTTTCCATGTTGGCATGGCTTAGACAGTTTGACTGCAACTGGTAAGCCAGAGAGCTGCACCACGTTCTGATTTTAGCTTGGTTTCTATGGCTGGATACCCTTCCTAATGCCAACTACTCCAAGAGTTTAGTGGGTGCTTTTTACGTGTCATCGGCAGGGGTGCTTTTACGTGTCACCGGCAGGGGTGCTTTTACGTGTCACCGGCAAGGGTGCTTTTACGTGTCACCGGCAAGGGTGCTTTTACGTGTCACCGGCAAGGGTGCTTTTACGTGTCACCGGCAAGGGTGCTTTTACGTGTCACCGGCAAGGGTGCTTTTACGTGTCACCGGCAAGGGTGCTTTTACGTGTCACCGGCAAGGGTGCTTTTACGTGTCACCGGCAAGGGTGCTTTTACGTGTCACCGGCAAGGGTGCTTTTACGTGTCACCGGCAAGGGTGCTTTTACGTGTCACCGGCAAGGGTGCTTTTACGTGTCATCAGCAAGGGTGCTTTTACATGTCACTGGTACGTGTGCTTTTATGGGTTACCAACATGGGTACTTTTATATTTTAGTTTCCTTGTCTTATAATTCTGTTGCAATTTTTTCATATTGCTTTCCTTTTTTCTTGTTATACAAACAAGAACAATTTTTTCTTCATTCTACTTAGGGTGTTTATTTAGTCCAGTAGTTGTTTTTTGGATGGCCTTTTTTGTACTTGACTTATACTATCCATACTTTTCTTACACACATTTAGAAGGTATTTATCTGCTATTGGAAAGGTACTCTTGAATGGGAAGAATCTTTGAATTTTGAAGTTATTTCTACTATAAGTAGCTCTGTTGATTGCACAACTGGAATACTTAGTGTTGAAACCAATGAAGAATACATTTCTGGAGCCATTCTTATTCGCCTATAGGAAAACTGAGATGTTGTTCCTCCATAGTAGTTTTTTAAATCTAATTCTTTTTTTAAATTTTAAACATCACAATGTAGTTCTTATGATCAACAATTGATGCTTGTATTCATTTAGCACTTTTATCTGTTCTTGTATAAATGGGTTTTTTTTTTTTCCTTCATATCTTCATTTATGTTCTATTCCCTTCAATTTTCATTTTAATTTTGGATGTATTATATATAATATGTATGTTATAATAATATTTTTATCATTCAGTTGCAACATTCTGATTAATAAACACAAAGAGGCTAAAATTGGTGATTTGGGTTTAGCTGGATTTTTGACTGATCATTCATCTGAACTTTTGGATCGTGTATCCAAACAAGTGAATCCAAAACTTTTTGGAACAATAGCTTATTTGCCACCAGAATTTTGTACTTCAAAAGGGAAACGTTTCTTAGAAACAGATATATACAGTTTTGGTGTGGTAAGTTGTCTTAAATTATGTTTTATCTTTATTGCATGTTTATACTAATCATTTCAGACTGTTTTCAATTTATGATAGGCAAGTCCATGGCAAATTTTCTCATAATAAAATTTAATCTTACTCTTTTCTATAGGTGTTACTAGAAATTATCACGGGAAAATTAGCTTTTGATGATCGGTATGCACCTAAAACACTGGTAAATGTATTTTTTACTTCAATTTATTGGTTGGAAACGTGTGGTTATGTATATGAGTACTTTGTAGAACAGAAAAACTCTTCTATTGACATTTAACAATACATGTTATGAGAATGTGTTTTTGTAAAAAAAAAGAACAAAGAGCAAAAAACAAAAAAATTGGAAAAGTAGAGAAGAAAATATCTCTAACAATAAAAGAGTTTAATTATGTTAAAAAAAAAAAACGTTTAACTAAATTTATTCTGATCAAAGAAAAATAATTAGCTGTAACAACTGCAAAATTATTCTTGATATTTAGGGAAAAGACAGACTGAATGATTAGATGACCCAATATTGTCCCTTGTATGTCTGAGATGTTGAAAAATTACAGCCTTGTAATGTTTAGCAAAACACAGTCGAAGCATGTTAATATATAACAATGTATGAAATATATAATACACCAGTTCATGTTAGTAATATACTGGTTTGTGTCTCTGAAAAATGTTTATGCATCCAATTATTATCTGTCAAACTTCAAATGTTCACCAAAAGTGTGAATAATGTTTTAAGGAAAACTCAACTTGGTTGTGTTGGTATGTGTGAGGTGGTATCATCATTGGTATATATACATATATATATATGATTTGTAAATAATATTCAGGTGTAGGAGTGGCTGTGTGGTAAGTAGTTTGCTTACGAACCACATGGTTCCGGGTTCAGTCTCACTGCATGGCACCTTGGGCAAGTGTCTTCTACTATAGCCTCAGGCTGACCAAAACCTTATGAGTGGATTTGGTAGACGGAAACTGAAAGAAGCCCGTCGTATATATGTATATATATATATGTATGTGTGTATATGTTTGTGTGTCTGTGTTTGTCCCCCCAACATTGCTTGACAACTCATGCTGGTGTGTTTACGTCCCCGTAACTTAGCGGTTCAGCAAAGAAACCGATAGAATAAGTACTAGGCTTACAAAGAATAAGTCCTGGGGTCGATTTGCTCGACTAAAGGCGGCGCTCCAGCATGGCTACAGTCAAATGACTGAAACCAGTAAAAGAGAGTGACAAGGTAGTTAATTGGCAGAATCATTAGCATACTGGGAAAAATGCTTAGCAGCATTTCATCTGTCTTCACGTCTTCAGTTCAAATTCTACTGAGGTTGATTTTCTTTTTCTTTCATCTTTTCAGGTCAATAAAATAAGTATCAGTTGAGCACTGGGATCAATGTAACTGAAATTGTTGGTCTTGTGCCAAAATTTGAAACCAATATTCAGAGTGACAGCATAACATGAAGCAACTAAAAAAAAAGCTGTCCATTGACAAATTTCAGATGAATTTATTTCTAAAAATAGGCCCACACATAAGAATTTTCATTCAAGGAATGTGGTTTAAACAGTTTAGTCATATGACTAGATTCTAGAGTTTTCTGCTCAGAATGAGCAGCTACTTGGACATTGATGATTTGGCATGACAAACTGGACATTCAACCTGTTTTGGTGATAGTATATTTTGGTACTGGAAGCAAACACATATTTACATGCAGAAATATACACATACAGATAGAAAGTGAGAGAGAGAGAGAGTGAAATAGACTGATATTTCACATGCATACAAACATAACTAGATGCTCTCACACATAAACAAGAAAAGAACAGGGTGGGAAGAATAAGAGAAACATTAAAATGTTTGATGTCAAATAAGTCAGCATTGAATTAGCAATGCCAAATAGGCAGCACCAAAATGGCTGTGCCAAAATGTCTCAAACTCTTTTGTTATATCAGTTTTAAATTTAGGCACCAGTGGTACCTAGAATAGGTTTTGACCAATGCAAATGTTTTTGAGTAACCTTGGCTGTTTTATGTTGTGGCTGTAATTTATAATCAATAGATTTACAGTTAAGTGTGCTGTGCTGTGGTTATACAAAACTAGTTTGACTGGGAGCCAAGATTTTACATGCAGCCATATACATGTGTCTATGTTACTGTGTGTGTGAGCATCAACTTTTAAGTTTGTTTCTGTGTTTGTATGTTCATATGTGTAAAGAGTATGTTACAGTATCACATCTCAAGGTTTTTTGCATACACTGTTATAAAAGACTTGTTAGATATCACAATAAATTAACTGTTTTCTTTTTCCAGGTTGAGCAAATGGAGTGTTCTTTAGAGGATAAACCGAGAGAATTATGGTTTAAAGAAAGTGATAAAAGAGTTGAATGCCGGTCAAAGACTTTGATACCTAACTTATTTGACATAGCTTTCAAATGTGTCTCTGAAAGAAGAAAAGATCGACCAGCAATGAGTGAAGTATGTATTAAATATACATATCTTGTCGTTTCCCCAGATACTCCCTCTTACCCTTATATAAATGTAGGATAGCCATGTATCTTCTCCATGGCAAGACACTTGTTCCTTGCACATGATCCCAGTCCAACCTCTCATGTACTTCCCTACTTAGCCAAGGTGTCTTTTCACTTTTCTCTTTTCTTCTTTCCTTCCTTGCAAGTTACTTGGTGATCCTGCTAGTGCCAATGACAACAAAAATGCACCCAGTATACTCTGTGAAGTAGTTGGCATTAAGAAAAAGCATCCAGCTGTAGAAACCATACCAAAGCTGACATGAAGCATGGTGCAGGTCCATGGTTCACCAGATCCTCTCAAACTGTCCAGCTCATACCAGCATGGAAAATGAACATTAAATGAGGATAATGATAATTTGTATCTATGGGAGAGGGAAATTCGAATTTTTTATAATAGAATTGCATTTGTAGTTTATGTAGTTCAACCAAAGCACATTTTGCACCAGCTTTCTTCTTCTAATTCATCATCACCATCATCATCATCATCGTCATTTAATGTCCGCTTTCCATGCTAGCATGGGTTGGACGATTTGACTGAGGACTGGTGAAACCAGATGGCTACACCAGGCTCCAATCTGATTTGGCAGAGTTTCTACAGCTGGATGCCCTTCCTAACGCCAACCACTCCGAGAGTGTAGTGGGTGCTTTTACGTGGCACCGGCATGAGGGCCAGTCAGGCGGTTGCCCTAATAACTCTGTCACTCCAGAGCAGTGGAAAATTGCCAGTGCCATTCTCCTGTTCAAAAAGGGTGATTACACATCACGTGTCAACTACCATCCAATCAGTCTTATTAGCTGCATCACCAAATTGATGGTGTCCTGTGTCAGAGAAACACTCTGGAACTTTTGGAGCTCTCCCAGCCTTATTTGACCCTCACAGTTTGGGTTTATCCCTAATTCTAGCTGCTTTAGCCAACTCATTCAGTTTTTTGAGGGCATCACCCAAATCACTGATGGTGGCTCATGAATGGATGTTATCTATCTTGACTTTATCAAAGCCTTCAGTTCTGTGCCACACTAACAACCCATGACAAAACTCTGCAATGGATGTGAAAGATGATCTCTGTAACTGGTTGAAGTCCTTCATTCTTGGTTGAAAAGTGGTAGTCACAGTTCTAGGACATCATTCTTCACCCTATGAGATGACATCTGCTGAAACCTCAGGGATCAATTCTTGGGCCTGTGTTTGTTGCATATATTAATGACATAGATGCCAGTGTTGAAATATGCAGATGAAATCAAGTTGTACCTTGAGATAAAAAGAGCAGGTCCTTTATGCTATAGATCTTTCTTACAATCAGACCTGAACACTATGCAGCAATAGACTACTGACTGACAACTCAAGTTGGCTGTGGACAAGTACATAACCATTCATGTTGGGAGAAAAGAACCTGCCTTTTACATACTCCATCAACAACAACAATGTTAAGAAGTCTGTTAGTGAACATGACCTGTGTATTATTGTCAATAGCAATCTGTATTGGACAAACCACATCTCTGAGATTGTTAAGAAGGCTGAGTGTGTCTTAGCATCACTCAGTAAGACCTTTGTCAGCTGCTCTCCAGCTATCTGTTTAAAGCTGTATATGACTATGGTACATACACACTAGGGTTTGCATCACCAGGCTGGAGCTCCTATCTTGCATATCAATCTCCTGGAAACTGTTCAGAAACATGCAACCAGAAGAATACCTGCCATCAGGCATCTACCATATTCTGAACGACTTGCTTCACTGGGCATAGACACATTAAAGCTTTGATGTCTGGCAACTGACTTGGTAGACACCCACAAGATTATCCATCATCTTTCCAACAACCTTGGGCACTTTCTTGAATTCCATACATCTAACAGTCATGGACATGCTTACAAAATCAAAAAACTACATAGCACCCATGACTTTCAGAAACCGTTTTTCACATTCAGAATTGCTGAACTATGGAATAAACTATCTGCATCAGTTGTTAGCTATCAAGACACTACATACTTCAAAACTTCCATGTTTCCTGAAATTTGCCAATAGTACACCTGGTGCCCATCACCCCCATTTCTTTATTCTTTGAAAACTTATATACTGTTCACTCCCTGTGCATATTCTATGTACTGTTTATGCAGTTTCGATTACAATTTCTGATGAATTGCAGTGCACCTGAGCCCTGTATACAATAAGTTCATTATTATTATTATGATGGCTATAATTTACATCAGTCACCTCATATTTTAGGGCAGTGCTTATCATAGCAGGGATCATTGAAAAGGATGATGATGAATTTCTACTGAATCAGTGAAATATAAAGCTTGTTCTAGGTTTTGAGATATTTAAAAAAAAAATATGACGCATGTAGTTTTCAGGAGTCTTCTGTATTCTTGAATTAAAGAATTGGGCTAAATACTTGTAAATTTTTACAAAGTAACCATAAATTTAGTTGCACAAATAATTTTAATAATTTAGAAACATAAAAGCACTATCTGAACATGATTGATGTCAGGGCTGCCTGACTGGCTCCTGTGCCGGTGGCATGTAAAATGCACCCACTACACTCTCGGAGTGGTTGGCATTAGGAAGGACATCCAGCTGTAGGAACATTGCCTGATCAGAGTGCAGCTGCTGGCTCTCCAGACCTCAGTCAAACCGTCCAACTCATGCTAACATGGAAAACGGACGTTAAATGATGATGATGATGAAAAGCAGTTAGCAAAATGTATTTAATAAAACCACAAATTGACAGATTTCTATCAGTTTTTTTTTTTTTTTTCAATTATACCTGTTTATTTTTTATTAGGTGGTGCAAAATTTGAACTGTTTGGAAAAGGATTTCATGAGAGGTAATTATTCATACAATTTATTTGCCAGATTTACAAAAAATTATTCCTGGTAATTTCCTTGATAGCACAAGGAATTTCATGGAAGAAAAAAGTAGCTTATTGTTGCCTTTCTCTGTTTTTTTTTTTGCAAATCTCCATTTTCTCAGGACCTTACAACGTCCACTTTGGAGGCGCAATGGCCCAGTGGTGAGGGCAGCGGACTCGCAGTCATAGGATCGCGGTTTTGATTCCCAGACCGGGCATTGTGAGTGTTTATTGAGCGAAAAACACCTAAAGCTCCACGAGGCTCCGGCAGAGGATGGTGGCGAACCCTGCTGTACTCTTCCACCACAACTTTCTCTCACTCTTACTTCCTGTTTTTGTTGTGCCTGTAATTCAAAGGGTCAGCCTTGTCACACTGTCACGCTGAATATCCCTAAGAACTACGTTAAGGATACATGTATCTGTGGAGTGCTCAGCCACTTGCACGTTAATTTCACAAGCAGGCTGTTCCGTTGATCGGATCAACTGGAACCCTCGACATCATAAACGACGGAGTGCCAACAACAACAACGTCCACTACCCTAGCCTGAACAGAATCAGAACAAATACTGCAAATACACTCTTATAACTTCACTAATACACTTTCCAGTCTGTTGAACCCCAAAAGAATAAAAGACAAAGTTGACTTCAGCAGGATTTGAACTCAGAACATAAGAATCTGAACAAAATGCCACAAGGTATTTTGTCTGATGCCCTAATGATTCTAGCAAATTGTTGCCTTAGTGACCTTTGAAGTGCTATTCAGTGGTATAAAATGAACATGTTTATTTTCATATCTAAGTATTATGAAAAAGCAAAATAATGTGCTTTACCTTAGAATATAAGCTAAAGCTATGATAACGTCTGAACTCCTCAAAATATCTTAGCTAGTATGCTCTGAATATGAGAGAGAATATTTCAAATATATTTAAATGTCAGATTTTACAGTATGTTTAATAGTTAGTCCTACTGTTTTATTGTCTCTTGGTTTATACCAACTTAATGCAACTATTTCATCCTTAGTCTAGAAGAGCCGTTTTTCAAAGGACTATGCCTTCCAGTTATGCAAATATTTCTGGTTATGATAGTTTGTTTTTCCTTCTCAAATTCATTAAGTGATAACAGATATAATTAACTGAAAAGACATTCGAGCGAGATCGTTGCCAGTGCTGATGGACTGGCTCCTGTGCAGGTGGCATGTAAAATACACCATTTTGAGCGTAGCTGTCGCCAGTACTACCTGACTGGCCCCCGTGCCGGTAGCACGTAAAAGCACCCACTACACTCTCGGAGTGGTTGGCGTTAGGAAGGGCATCCAGCTGTAGAAACTCTGCCAAATCAAATTGGAGCCTGGTGTCGCCTCCTGGTCCACCAGTCCTCAGTGAAATCGTCCAACCCATGCTAGCATGGAAAGCGTACTTTAAATGATGATGATGATGATGATAAATGTTTTAATAACTTAGGTGAGTTAAGTTTCACTTTGAAAAATGCCAGTAAAATCAAGTCTTCAATTTTCAAATAACATTTGTATTAAGAAAATCTCTACTTTATTCAGTTAACATGTATAAATTCTCTTCTTTTTTTTCTAGATATCGAAGTTAATGTTCCAGAAATGCTTTATGAATCAACCAGTGAATATTGTCAGTCTAATTCTTCCAACAGGAATGACTTTGATCCTTTTACAAGCTGTGAGCCATTTAAGCTGCAGCGCAGCTGGGATGAAAGAAATAAAAAAAAAGTTGAGAAAATATCACATTCTGAGAGTGTAGAAGACAATTGTGCAAGTGATAATGTAGAATCTCTTCCAGATGAGGAACTATGTTCTGAGACTTGTACAAGCACACATGTGGAGTCAGTTTCGAGTGAAGATGAGGATACTAACAGCAAAACTGAAAGCGATGGAATGAGTTCTAAAGAATTTTCAACAAGTATAAAAGATGAAAGGGAGAGCTTTTTCAAGAGCTATGAAGCAAAGAAATCTAATTGTTTTCATGAAAACTATAATAGCTCTGATAAATGTGGGTTAAATGCAGAGTAGTAGTAGTTATTCTTTAAGTTGACAAAAAAGCAGGTTAACTGTCAGAAACAAGCTTTGATTGATTTGTAAACACTTTGAAGTCCTCCTGAAGACAAAAGGTATTAATCTGGTTTATAAAGGATTTTGGAGTTTCTTGATCTTGGTTCCCATAAGTCTATTATTCAAAACTGCAGGGTATGTAACATTAAGGGCGATAAAACTGGGGAACATTTTCAAAAAAATTTTTTAGTCGCCTTACTTTTTACAATTAGTCTTATTTAGTTTGATGGTGCTGGGTTCAGAAATGTCCTCTGAAATTTTTTGTCATGCCAAGTTTTTTTGTTAAACAGGAATTAATTTTTCACCAAAAAAAAAAAGGAAAAAGTCAATGTCGCTGTTAAATGCAGTACTGAAATATGAAACTAACACAAACCAAATAATACTTTTATTATTTAACAAATATATTACACAAAATGTTTAATTGAACACCTTAGGATTGATATTTCTGTCAAACTGAACTTAGAATGATAATAACACTAAATCAAGCACAGTGTGGGCATATCTGCTGGCAGATACAACAAAATCTACAAATACGGGACATGTATGAAGTCAAGGATCACAGAAATATAGTTTATTAACTAATTCTATTAAGGACACTTTTGACATCAGCATGACATTTAAAGCTGGTTGAATTGGAAATAGTGAAAGTTGCTTGAGTTTGACGTTTTTTATTTATTAAAGATACTTAATTCATGGCTTTCGTAGTAGCGTTTACTTCAAATGACATTGAAAAATTAGGTTTTCAAAGTTAGGTCAAGCTCTATAGATGGATCCACCTTTGATGAAGCCAAATCTATACTTAGAAATGATGACAATATCAGGAATGCTGAAAAATGGACATTTGAATTAGTGGAAAACCTTGGCATGACAGAGCAAAATGGATTTCATTTTTTAAATCAGCACCCCAAAATTACTAGGAAACTTATCTCTGACACTAGACAGCAAAAACCATGTTCCCCAATGTAATAGTAAAAATCAAAAGAGTAACCAAGAACTTTTCAACAAAATTGAGCTGTGTTCCAGCATTCATAGCTTTCTAATGTCTGATTGTCATTTACCTGCAGTTTTAGACAACACATTGAGTATTTACTTCACAGTTGGGTACATATCTATAGAGACAGAAAAAGGCGGCGAGCTGGCAGAAACGTTAGCACACCAGGCGAAATGCTTAGCAGTATTTCGTCTGCTGTTACGTCCTGAGTTCGAATTCTGCCGAGGTCGACTTTGCCTTTCATCCTTTCAGGGTTGATAAATTAAGTACCAGTTATGCACTGGGGTCGATGTAATTGACTTAATCCCTTTGTCTGTCCTTGTTTAGCCCCTTGTGGGTAATAAAGAAATTGTTGGATATGGTTTTTTTCTGTCTTTCAGTAAGTAATCCTGTTAATCGAACCCCCTTTTGGTACCATTGACTTTGGGATACACTATAATAATGTTACGGAGATATACTTGCATAGCAAATGACCTGATCTGAGATCGTGTGCTGGAACGAAAACAATTGCAGCATGGAAGGTGTTTATAAGCCATTTAAGAATGCTGCAGCACGGAATTTTGTCAGTGAACAGGTCACAGTCTCAAAGCGACGAATATATTTTGGCAAATTAAATTTAAATGTTGAAGTGACTCTAACGGTTTTTGTGTGTTTCTTAAATGGCTTATAAACACCTTCCACGCTGCAATTGTTTATAATAATGTTATTTTTATATTACAATTCCTCTACATTCAAATTGAAAATGAAAAATAGAAAAAAAACAGTGAAATTTGAGATACTATCACATAAGATGGAACTCATTTCCTTTCACTCATACCTTATGTTTATATATATTCAATATCATGGCTTCTATAGTTTCTAATCTTGTTACTAAGTCACAAATTTGTTGAGAAATTGAATCATTCATTATACTACTGGTACCCCTAGTAAGATAGCAGAATGTTAAGGGATATACTTAGATAATATATGGTTTGTGTGTGTGTGTATATATATATATATATTCTTTTACTGGTTTCAGCCAGAGGCTGATGCCATGCTGGAGCTCTGCCTTTCGATGTTTTGGGGTCTCCTTTCAGTAGTGTTTTTTTGGGTGAAGAAACGAGTTGGACAAAGCTGCTCTTCTTTGTGCCTCCTGCCATGATGTGGGCTCATCTGGGATTTCAGACAGAAATTTGTCCAGGTGTTTTTTGAACATTTTCACATCTACACCTAGCAGATCTTGTGGGTCCCTTGGCAGGATGTTAAACAGTCGTGATCCCCTGAAACCCAGGCTGTTGCAATACTAGGTACTTATCTGAGATGAAGATGGTATCTTTGGTATTATGCAGTGTCGTCCAGTTCGGTAGTTGGTTTAACTTGGCTTTAAACTCCATTCATGAAATTTAATTGTTAAAGGTTTTCATTTACAAACAGTGGTACTTTTTAAGACTATTATTTTTTATACAAAATAAATTTAAGAGTTATTTATAAATGCCTACTTAATTTTAAAGATACACTCATAGGCATGACACTGGTGTAATTATATTTATAATAAAATTGTTATTACCCTCCTTTAAGATAGACTTTGTTTTCATTATTTTGATGGAAAATGAGAAAATTAATACTAAGCATATAGTAGTAGTGGTGATGTTGTGGTAGAATCAATTGCTTGACTGTAAAAAGAGTTAAATTGGTATAAATGGTAGAGTATCCAACTCTGTTGGCAGTATTTGATACAACCTTTTTATATTTATCATCATTGTTGCTGTTTTTTAAGTTTGCTCTTTTCATACTTGCATGGTTTGGACAAGACTTGCAGAGTAAAGGCACATGGCCTAGTGGTTAGGGTGTTGCACTTACAATCATGAGATCATGGTTTCAATTCCCAGATCGGTTGTGCATTGTGTTCTTGAGCAAAACATTTCATTTCACGTTGCTCCAGGTCACTCAGCTGATAACCTTTTGATGGATTGGCTTACAAAGGTGAGATGGTGACTCTAGGAAAATTACCCGAATAGAGATCTTGCAAACCATGTTTTGTTTTCAGCAATTGAAAAGATGAATAGTACAACCTGAACCCAGCTGGTTGGGATTGGTTATTCAATCATGTTGAAGATCGATCAATCAAGTCAAGGCAGAGGCAATATTCTCTGACCTAATGCTTTTCCTGATGTCAACTTTTGGTTTTCAAGTAAGGTACTCTATTTCATGACTTTGCATGAACTGAGTTGCCAGATTTTTGTTCAATTGGGATATAAACATCGTCATTTCTAACTAAATAATGTCAGCACAAAAACGTGGACAACCAATGCAAGCACACATCCACATATGACAAGCTTTCTCGTTTTTGTCTAATGAATTGATCCTACAAGTCGTTGGTTCACCCAAGACTATTAGGAGACACTTGCTCAAGATGTCACATAAGACTTGACTTGAAACCTCAAATTTGAGGCCAGTTAAAATCATCAAGTTAAACCTTATTCACACAGCTATGCTTGTGCTTATCCCACAAACATTGTCTTTTAATCTTGGAGAGTCAACAAAATATTGTATTTTCCAGCATAAAAGTCAATGTAATATATAGTGTAAGCATACAAATAACTTCAGTCTTTCCAAATCCTGCTACATTTCACATGGAATTTTTAGTCTTCCAAATCTATTTTGGTGTATAAGTTGACCTGCATGCTGTGGTAACAAATCTTAAACCACATGACCATGCCTGTGCTGTGGTGTTCATTAAATCTCCCTACCTATCTTCTTTTTTTTTTTTTTTAATATTTTTCCACTATAAAAGTCCTTATAACAATTAGCTGGAGTATTTCTATGAAGATGATTTCTCATTCTAGAGGTAAGAACTAGAGAAATTTGAAGCTGGGAAAAATCTATTAGGCTGAAAATGAACATGACCAACTGGAGTAAATTATTTAGATAACCATAAAGCAAGATTAAAGTACAATACACAGATGCTCAATATTTTGTGAGCTGTTTAAACTCAAGCTGTAGATTGATGATTAACTTTTTCAAGCAGGTAGAGAAGTAAATCTTTTCTAAAAGACATTCATAAAGTCTACAATCACTTCACAAATGACTGTTAAAGAAATTATTTAAATAAACAAATATAAGAAATTATTTTATTTAAACTGGAATTCAGACATTTGTTGCTTTTTTTTTTAATATATATACTCGAATATGTTGTAAAATGTTTATATAATGACACAGTTTAACTTGATGATTTTAACTGGCCTTGACCTTTAGATACATCACTTATACAGACCCATTCACCTTCCAATGTCTCTTTCCAAAGTGTCACCTGCAAAAATAAATATTATTTATTAATGAAATTATCAAGGATTGGTAGATTTAAATATTCACTATAAATTTTCAATAATTTAGTTTTATTTGATAATCTTTTTTTTATGATTCTTTCTTAGAGCGGACCTTAACAGAACTTTGTTCAGAAGTGTAAATTTGAGGTCAATATATTGGCAATCATTATAGCATATACAACTCTGAATATCATATTGGAGAAATAGAGTTGATTTAACTAACTGCTGTAGTAGTACATGACCGACTTATTTTATAAATTCCAGTGAAATCTAAGTTGAAGTCACACCAGTAAAATAATAATCAATGCAGGCTAATAGTATAATAGTTAGTTATAGCTACTTTACTATCACTAAAATCACCTGGCACTAGAAAAGGATGGAACTTCAGAAATAAGGTAAAAGAAGTGTCATGATGCATGGCAGTGAGATATAGAAATCCCTCACCATATCGCAGTTCACCTATCGTGCACTCAGTACATCACCTATTTCCCTGGCTAATATATGTGAGTTTATAATGGGACTCCTCAGTATATCGCAAGTTTCTGCGGCCAATAGGTATTTATATTTTTTTAGATTTTAATTATTTCTGTGAGAGATTTTGGAATGTAACACCCACGATAGTCAAAGGGTTACTGTATTAGATAAGTGTGATTCTGTGTGGTAGTGGAACATGATTGTTGTTCTCTACTTTCTTCAAATGTTATTTCAATGAGTTGAATATGAGACACTCGATATTTGCCATCAACTTGTATGACAGTGAAAGTGAGCTGTAACAGAAGTTAGGCACAACAGCATCAGCCAGTGGACTGAAGTTGTAATTTAGATCCTTCCCTTTAATATGATATTAAAGAGTAAACTTTTCTCATCTCTCTGAGGTGACTGATTACCAAGGCACCCCACTATTCAGTGAAAATTACTTGAGGTAGAGGAAGAAGTGGTGTAAGGCTTCATAAGTGAGAAAAGTGATAGTGTGTCCCACCTGTAACAGCATACAAAACTTCTTTCAGTTTCTGTCTACCAATTCCACTCACTTCAGTTAACTTGGAGATATAAGAGATGACACTTGCCCAAGGTGTCATATAGTGGGAATGAACCCAAAATCACTTAGTTGAGAAGTGAACTACTTAAACACACAGTCATGCTTGCACTTATATAAGAATTTAATTATTTTAGCTATTACATTAAAACAATTTCTAACAAAGAGTTTTCAGTTGATTGATCAATGGACTACCAAGGTAATTGAATTAATCATATAGTGGAATCAAACCCTGAACCTGGAGATAGAGAAGCAAACTTCTTAATTACTAAGCCACTGAACCATACTGTCAATATATAAGAATAATTTTAAGACATCGTTACTTTATAATATGTAATCATTAGTTAACCTACGAAGTGCAATAACCAAATAGAACAACATCAACACTTACCTTGTTATCTCCACCCGAAACAGCAAGAATATTGCCTGTTACAGACCAACTTACATGCCAAACAACATCATTGAATTGATATAGTATTTTGGGTGTCCATACATTGGCAGTACCATCATTAGTCCATATTACCACAGAGCCATCCTGAGAAACAGAAAGCAAAAAAGAAAAAAAAACTTTAAAAAAATATTAAAGCAATGCAAAATTGAAGTATAACTATCATTGTTCATCATTATCATTGTTTTAACATCTACTTCCCCTTGCTTATATCAATCAGATGAGATGGAGGTTAGATTTTCTACAGCTGGATGCTCTTCTTGTTTCTAATCCTCATTTATTTCCAAGTAAGGTAATATTTTCCTCTAGTCTTGACATGTTTTCATGGAAGATTGCATACAAACACTATGATGATGCTTACAACTAGCATGTGATGTCAAAACGAGACACACATATACACACACACACATATATATATATATATGTATGTGTGTCTCTTTATACACACACACAAACATGCACACAAGCACATGGTGGGTTTCTTTTCAGTTTCTGTCTATCAAATTCACTCATAAAACTTTGATCAGTCTAAAGTTATAATAAAGGACACTTGTCCAAGGTACCATGCCATAGGATTACTCAAAACGATATGATTGGAAAGCAAATTCTTTAACCACTCAGGCTATAGCTATATCTCAAAGAATTAGAAAATTATTATTAATATTTTAAATTTATTCCTTTGTTATACTATTTTTAAATAAAAATATGCTAGTTTTCTCAGATATTCTAATAGTCTAAATGAAACTAATTTAAAAGATAAACTTGAAATATTATTTTAAGAAACATAAGTAATACTTTTGAGATAACAGGAAATTATTTGACAATATCAACAGCATTTATAAGTTTTCTCAATTAAAATCTTGAATTAAGTGAATCTCTTTCATATTAACAAGGACGTAAATAGGACCATTATAGTATTCTACATAGGCCTAGCACACATTCCAAGATAAAAAGAAAAAGTGACTGCGTAGCTCTAAAGGTTTCATAAGGCTAAAGATTTTATGGGTAAAAAACACTTTTTCTGAAGGCTTAGATGGCAGTCTATAAATAGGATTTAGTATTTATTTTTAACAGATAGGTAAACTTAAAAACATAGGATAATAAAGTGCCCTGTTCAAAAGCAAATATCTGAATAAATTTGAAATCAAGACTTAGGAGACACAGATATGTCAATTTTGCCATTTCAGCTTTCCTTTCTATAATAAAATTATCATTTAAAAAAATTGGTAAGAATTGAATTAAATTTTAAAAAATCAATATAGAGAAAATATACCTGTGAACAGCTAGCGATAATGCTTTTGGGGAGACCAATTGAAGGAGCCCAAGCAACGTCTCTTACCCAATCATTATGACTTTCTAGTTTCTGTTCAGAAACCCATTGTCCATCTTCAGACTCCCTAAACAATGAAGAATAATATATAATTCATTCAAGAAAAAAATAAAACAAAAACAAATGTAAAGCAAAACATTTAAATGAATGAACAAAAATGGAAAATGTGATCACTGCTAATAAAACAAACACTAATTTTGTATTTCAGTTCTATTTATGTGAAAAATATTATCATTATCATCATTCAGTGTCCAACCGATTTTAATGATTTTTTGGCACATAGGTAGATCACATGACCTGAAGTTCAAATAAAGCCAAAATTTTTCTTCGAAAACTCAATAATGCTCAGTTGGCATTGATTTTTGTGAGTTCAATCGGGTGTTTGAATGGAAATGCCCATAACGATGTTATTTTTCCTGCAGCTTTTGCACTTTTTTGTCTGATTTTAATGAAAATCGATGAGTGAGTGAGGCTCATGGCAGTGAGCTGATGTCAGTATATGGCATTGATAAAAAATCGATAATTGCACCTGAGAAGTGGTTTTATAAAATCAATAGGCTTTTGCATGCAAATAGCCATAGGCATTTATTTTTGGCTGTAACTTTTATATTTTTTATCCGATTTTAATGAAATTTGAGAGGTAGGTAAATTTTGTAGTAGGGGAGACGGTAAAGGTGCTTATGTAATTCATATGGCAGGCGCTAGCATAACGAAAACAGTTGAAATGTTTGGTGTATCAAGAAGAACTGTCTTGAAAGGAATGACAGGCTTTGAGAAAGAGGGAAAAACCTCCGCATTGAAACAAAACTCCCAAAGAAAACCAAAACTTTCGGGTAGGGACCGTCAGACTCTTATGCGAATTGTTAGAAAGGATTACAAAAGTACACCTCGAGAACCCAGTTTCCACAAAAACTGTTCGCCTGGAGCTGCACAAAGCTGGATTTCATGGGAGGGATTGCAATCAGAAAACCACTACTTTCAAAAACAAATGTTGCAAAGCATTTAGAGTGGAGTAAAAACCTACAGAACTGGTCTCTAGAGCAGTGGAAGAAAGTTATTTTCTTGGACAGGTCATCCTTTACCTTATTTCTGACCACTGGCTGAGTATATGTGTGGAGACAGCTAAAAGAAGCATTTAACTACACTGCCTTCTTCCAACTGTTAAACATGGAGGAGGATCTATGATCTGGGTGGTTATATCTTGGAAATCTGCTGGCCCAATGGTTTCCCTTCGTGACAGAATTAATAGTCAAGGCTATTTAAGCATTTTATCTGATCAAATTCATCCTATGGTTGTAGAACTGTTTCCAAAGGGAAACACAATCTTTCAGGATGATAATCCATCAATTCACACAGCTAAAGTTGTTACTGAATGGCACGAGGAACATTCTAGTGAAGCTGAACATCTTATCTGGCCAACACGGAAAACATGAGCAATGCCGGGTCCAACAGCTATCATCATCATCATCGTTTAATGTCCGCTTTCCATGCTAGCATGGTTTGGACGATTTGACTGAGGACTGGTGAAACCGGATGGCAACACCAGGCTCCAATCTGATTTGGCAGAGTTTCTACAGCTGGATGCCCTTCCTAACGTCAACCACTCAGAAAGTGTAGTGGGTGCTTTTACATGTCACCCGCACGAAGGCCAGTCAAGCGGTACTGGCAACGGCCACGCTCAAAATGGTGTATTTTATATGCCACCCACACAAGAGCCAGTCCAGGGGCACTGGCAATGATCTCGCTCGAAAATCCTTACACATGTCACGAGGTATATATATATATATATATATATATATATATATATGTGTGTATATACACACACACACACCAAATCCTCTCACAAGGCTTTGGTTGGCCCAGGGATGTCGTAAAAGACATTTGTCCAAGGTGCCAAACTGGGCCTGAACCCAACACCATATAGTTGGGAAGCAAGCTTCTTAATCACACTGTCACACCAGCACCTGTTATGAATAATAAAAACAAAAAGTGCCAGTTGAGATTCCAATACTGCAGCAGATCTCTACACTGGTCATAAATATTAGTGTTCTCTCAATTGTGTGTGTACCCACTACCACTTGACAACCAGTCTTGGTTTGTTTACATCCTCACAACTTAGTAATTTGTAAAAGAAACCAATAGAATAAGTATCAAGCTAAAATATTAAGTACTGGGGTCAATCTGTTTGGTTAAAACCCTTCAAGGTGGTGTCCCAGTAAGGCTGCAGTTCAATGACTGAAACAAGTTAACGATATAAGATATACAGGATGGTCTTCAGCATCACGTACCTATCATCACAATGATGGAAGCATAACATCTCTGAATTATTTATTCTTCAAACAATTCTATTTTTCTACACCAACTAATTTTGCTTCTGGCAACAGAAATTTACTGTAATCTAGGAAATTACCTATCTGTTTAGCAGATTGTGGCAAAAATAATGTAAGAAATATAAGAAACTGAAATTTTCTAAGACTTACTTCCAGATTTTAACAAGATTATCGCAACCACCAGAAACAAATCGTTTGCAGGCCTGCTGCCGACCAGTCTGTTCTACCAGAGAACTTGGAGCAATAGCATTAGCCCAGGAAACAGCATTACAACCACTCTGGAAAATATGTAATAAGGGAATTGAAATGTAAAATGAAAAATATTTAAATATTCAGAGAGAGAAAATTATAACAAAAAAAAAAAAAAAAAATTATACACAAATTTAAAAGTAATTATTCTAAATCTACTAATGTAACTGAACATAAAATTGGTAGAAGTAATGAAAGCTGGGAGGCATGATGATCATCATCATCGTCATCGTTTAACGTCCGCTTTCCATGCTAGCATGGGTTTGACGATTTGACTGAGGACTGGTGGACCAGGAGGCGATACCAGGCTCCAATCTGATTTGGCAGAGTTTCTATAGCTGGATGCCCTTCCTGACACCAACCACTCCGAGAGTGTAGTGGATGCTTTTACGTGCCACTGGCATGAGGGCCAGTCAGGCAGTACTGGCGACGGCCACACTCGAAATGGTGTATTTTATGTGCCACCTGCACAGGAGCCAGTCCAGCGGCACTGGCAACAATCTCGCTCAAATGTCTTTTCACGTGCCACGATGATGTATATATTAAACTAAGACAGAGACATATTATCCAATGTGTTTCCGCCCAGTCTACAACTGCTAACTCTCCTCCTCAATGATACTCCCACATCTCTCTATTTATCATTTCTCTGTCATTCTCACAATCTCTCTGCACACTTTTATCTTGTCACTATACAATGCTGCCAGTGTGTCTAAAGATAGCAGTGGATCTTTCCTATTCACTGTACCATGACACCTATATACCAAGAAATGGCATTGGACCAACCCATATTTAATCCACTCTATCACTATCCCTATTACTCGTAGATCAAGGGGCCTCTGTGTAGGAGGTTGCATTGGATGTGCTTGTACTCCATAACCCTACCATCACTCTTTCTCTATGACTAGCTGTCATTCCTTCTCCCCCAAATCACTTGTAATTGGTATCCCTTGTTTTTATCCAGCACTATCTCTCTCCTACCAGCCTCTCATCCCAATCACTTTTGCTCACCCACTTGCCTTGCTTCTCTCTTCTCTTCACATTAGTCTCATTGCCGAGAGTTAACAAGCACATCATGTAAAAGAAAGAACTCTTTAAACTTTTGGATTACCAAGAAACCCCACTAGCTTCAAGAGGATGACGTGTTGAGTTAGTGACATCATGAGTGGGCAAAGGAGGGTGAAGATCTATATGAAGCTAATTCACTTTTATTTTGTTTGGCATTAGAACTGTTATGATTTTGTTCAGTTTACTGATTTGGAAATTTGACAATGTTGAAAATATTATCTGATGCTAACATTTGCTTGGAGTTAGAGTGTGCATATATTATTTAAGGTTGTTAGTGTGACCTGAAGTGTGGTGTGGTTGTTATAGTTAAAATACCCACCAATACACTAAACACCCTTATTGTTACAAACCCTCAACTTGTTTATTGTACTTTCAAATAGAGTCCAAACTGTACCAACAAGTCATTCATATAAATCTATCTTTTTCATTTCTCACAACACTTTAGAACATGAGAACTTTTCAGAACCATCTCTATGTCATCAAATGCAAAGTGAAATTGTTTATTACTGTTTCAGAAATGTCTTGCAGCAGTTTCACCATAAATATAGCATCTGTGGAGTTACATCCAAATAAAATCCCAAACTCCACCCACCCTACCTTTATCTTATACTAATTTCAACTATTTCTATAACTTTCATGATTTGGTCCATCAAATTAACACCTTTATAGTCTTCCACTTCTTTGTATATCTCCTTCCTTTTACCCTTGTAACATTTGATGACGATAAATGCTGACTAAGATAACAACTTCCTGCACAACTTTATTAAGTGTCTGATATGATGACAGCAATAAACTTAACTACTTACAGAGTGAGCATTCATGATTTTCTTTGTGTCCCAATCTCCTTCACCTGCAAAATAAAATTCAAAATAATGTAAAAATAACAAAGCACTGAGGTGAGAACAGAAAATAGAGATAACAAAAAATATAAACTTACCTGGACTTGAGATAATTGAGATGGAGCCATCTGAACTTGCACAAGCCAACATCAGACCAAATTCATGTGGAGCAAAGCAGACAGAATTGACTGAAATAGATTAAATTCTTATGCTAATTTTTTCGTCTGGTGATAAATTACCATGATGGTAAGATGTAATTTGAGGGAGATTTTGCAGATATTTCAATTAGATCAAGCAATCACATAGAAGCTCCTTCATTGACTTACTCTATATCATCATCATCATCGTTTAACGTCCGCTTTCCATGCTAGCATGGGTTGGACGATTTGACTGAGGACTGGTGAAACCAGATGGCTACACCAGGCTCCAATAATTGTTGAATATTTAAGGTATAAATTAAACATTAGAATTTGTTAGAAGCAAAGCACTTTTAGCATATTTAAGCTACTCTATATAACTGGAAAACAAGAATCTCCAGAGAGCCTTTATGTGGTTTCTTCACCTGCAAGATGTTGCAGCCAAATTTCTCTCAAATCATTCTTTCAAAAAGGAAAAAAAGTATGATACAAGAAAATACCCAAAGTTAAACAAGCATCTCTCACATTTCAATACCCAGGCATGTTGTAAAAACACCTAGATAGTTGTAGACATTTACATCTGAAGACCTGCCCAACACAACAATATGGAAAAAAAAATCATACAAAGTAAATGTTCTAATCAACAGATATACGCTTAATGACATTGTGAATTTTATTATTAAATGTGTTATTTACCTGAGGAGTCATGATTTGAATATTCATAGAGTTTGGCCCAAGTGCCATTGGTTTCTTTCCATATTATGACTTTACGATCATAACTACAGGATGCTAGCAAACATCCAAACATAGGATGTGCCCATGCTAATTGCCAGACAGGTCCATCATGTCTAAAGAGAATTTTAAGAAAAGATTTCAGTTTTCAAATGCAAAAAGTTAAACCCATAGCTTTTAGAAAAGTGTTAATGAACTGAAGAAAACTTTTAGACATAGAATTAGATATTTAACACCAATTTGATGACACCATATACAGCATACAATCTGTCCTGATAGAGATGAGACCCACTTCAAGAAATGATGGCTATGTTCTTCGCTTATCATTTCTCTTAAAAGCCATTCAAGAAGAGTTTTCGAAAGCCAAACAAGAGTACCTGGCAAGAATGACCAACAGATTGCGTCTCATCCAGTTCTCTTTTTGTTGAAGATCAGTTTCACTTTTCTCAAATTCCTCTTTTCACAGTTCAGTACATCATGCTATTTTCAATCACAACAAAACCAATACATGGTATGCTGTGTCTGAGATACATTTTATCATCATTTTATGTCTGCATTGAATGCTGATATGGTTGAACAGGTTGTTTACATGGTGTCATCACTCATCAAGGAGTGTATCATCTTGTACACACAACAACAGAAAAAAATTGGCCAACTTATTTGTGCATGTCTTACAGCCTAGAGGGTGTGTATTATCATGCTACTGGCACTAGAGAGGTCATTTCATAGAAGAGGACAAAAGTGCCCCTTCTACCTTATATCAATATTTGTTTGGAGTTACTCTAAACCTTGAGGGAGTCTGCAATGTAACTTGCAGATTCCACATGTCACCCATAAGTTCCTTTCTTAATGTATGTATGACACACACACACCCACACACATTAGTGAAACACATTCAAAATAGTTAATTGCAGGGAACTATATATTGGTTTACTTTACAATTTTTAACTACTTCCAAATGCAATGTGGAATTAATTATCAATGTTTAAAGAAAAAAAATAAATAGCAATGTAATGTTAAAGTTTTATATCAAATACTTACGCTTTCAAATCAGCCTGAAGTGTCTGGCTGCCATTTCTGACATCAAATATTTTCACAGATTTATCAGAAGAACATGTTGCTAGCTTATTACCATAATAATCCATTTGAGCATCATGCTGGAAAGAAAAATAATAAATGAGACAAATGAACATATTTTTGCATGTTGGTATGGGTTAGACAAGTTACAACAATACACATCGTCTTGCACACACAACAGAAAACTGGCCAATTTTGGTGTTATGTATGTTTTACAGTGTGAAAAGGGTGTGTTTTATCATGTCACCAGCATCAGAGAAGTTATCTCATTAGACAAGTTATCTTGCCGAAAGGCAGCGAGCTGGCAGAAAAGTTAGCACACCGGGCGAAATGCTTAGCAGTATTTCGTCTGCCGTTACGTTCTGAGTTCAAATTCCACCAAGGTTGACTTTGCCTTTCATCCTTTCCGGGTCGATAAATTAAGTACCAGTTATGCACTGAGGTCGATGTAATCAACTTAATCCCTTTGTCTGAGACAGTGCTCTGTCTCAGTTGTCTTCCTCCAATGTTCAGAGCAAAGTCATTCACTTGGACCACAATTACCAAATAATAATCAATCCCAGTACTAGATTGCCATTACCTTACCTCATATTTATCATTCTCATCATCTTGGTAAAGCCTTAGAGAAAACCCTTTTGCTGTCAGCAGAGATAACAGCTCCCTGAATTTTTTACCGACCAGTTCTTACAGTGGCTACTATGCTTTCAGAACACCCATCTCAATTTCTAATTCAATTCCTAAATAATAGAAACTATCAAATACTCCTAGACAGCTACTAGGGCACTGGAGAGAGTCTAGTTCACATGTGCTCTTAGTACTTATTGCCCCTGTGCACCGCTGCATATGATGTCTACCATATCTGTTATCCTTCCTGTGATTCCAGTACATCTCTTATGAATCCATAGTTTATACTAGTTACAGCATATTGTAACAACTTTTCTTCACATTAACCACTGCTATTTCCTTGATGGTGTCAAAATCCTGTCTTTTCTCTTTGCAATTCCTTTCCCTATTCTACTACTGTTTCAGTTATAAGAACTAGCTCATATGCATATATTACTTCCTATGGGCAGCAGGCAGTAAACTCTTGCTATGGCTTAGAGGACTATAAATGAACAGAAAGAAGCTGGAAACTGATCCTTGATGTACTCCTACCTTCACTATACTCATTATTAACTCTCTATACCTCTCCAAATGGCTTGTACAGCTCTCAAAAGCCATTTGTCTCCCTGTCAAAGACATTCACTAGGTCAACAAATACCATATATATTGTGTATGTGTGAATGTCCATGAATACATGGAATACTGACATTACAAGACTTTGCTTATCATAGCCAGTGGTATGTTCATATTCCTTGTTGATATTATGACCAAAAGTTGATGAGATGGCAGAATTGTTAGCATGCCAGGCAAAATGCTTAGTGACATTTCACCCATCTTTATGCTCTGAGGTTCAAATGCCACCACAGTTGACTTTGCCTTTCATCCTTTCAGAGTTGATAAAATGAGTATCAGTTGAGTACTGAGATCGATGCAATCAACTAGCCCTTTCCTCTACAATTTCAGGCCTTGTGCCTTTAGTAGAAAAGATATTATGACCTGTTACTTGGTTTTTTTTACAAAGATTTGTGGAATAAAAAACTTATTTGAAAAGTTAAGGTCAAGAACTGATGACAAAAAAAGCATCCAAACGTAAAACCCTGTTTCAAAGAAGTCCCCATCTACTCCCTGCCAGCATAGAAAAATAAACATGAAATAAATGAATGAATAATGGCCTTCAGTTCAGTTTAAGATGTGAAATGAAGTTGCCTGCTTCCTCAGTTGACCTGCCCACAACATAAAGCTCTCAATCAAATGTCATAGCATCATTTCACTGAATCTTAAAATCATCTTTAAAAAAAATTCCATTTGAAAAAAAAGTTCCATTTGAACTACTATAAGCCAATAAAAGATTGCACGAAATTCCAAAAGGAAATACCCAATCAGCTTTAGAAGCTGGGTATATTATCAGCCAAAATGATTGCTTCTCTAATGCTTCATAAATCACCTAGAAATGTCAGACAGTTCACAACGGATTAACTGCAGCCTATGCACATTCTAATAACTTTTTGCATGCATTAAGTAGAAACTGCATCACATGAAACTGTAACATTTCATTGCAGTAACAAATGAGATTTTCAGTCAGTTCAACAACAATGGTTTCAAATTTTGGCATAAGGCCAGCAATTCCAGGGGAGAGGCTAGTTGATTATATCGACCCTAGTGCTCAACTAGTACTTATTTTATTGACCCCCAAAAAGATGAAAGGCAAAGTCAACCTTGGAAGAATTTGAACTGAGGACATAAAGAGCCAGAAGAAATGCCACAAAGCATTTTGTCCAAGGTGCTAAGGATTCTCCCATCTTGCCACCTTTATAATACTAAACCTTCTAGACTTTGGAATTCAAAAAGTTACTATCCCTGTTAAGCAGCGAAAGGTAATCATTTGGCACAATCTTCACACTGAGACTAATCACAAAACAAAAACAACCAAACTCATATTCAATGTATAACAGATCCATTTGTATTTCTGATGATTTCCTCAACTTAATAGTTCCAGTATGAGCTACAATGTAAGTGACATGAACTGGATATGCAGTAGATTAAACAAAATGATTTAATTGGGTATGTTGCAGATTGACTTGTGCAGAGAAACCATGGCTGTATGTTTATGACAAATATCTATCTGCTCCTAAGGGAGCCTCTAAAGAGTTATTTGACTGGTTAGATATAGCAGCCAAACTACTTTCAAATAACACCTTACTCTCTTTATTAAAGGACAACGCAGACAATGTAATCTTCAATATACAAAAATGATTGTGTGGTAAAGAATGGAATACCTTTGATCAAAGGTCTGCTCAATAGGGGATGACCTGAGGCTAAATAACAATAAAATAATTAATGTAAATGGAGTGTCCTTTAAAATAAAAAAAATTATATAACTTTACTCACAATCATATCTTCATGAGCTGTATCAACCGAGTTGATTACAGATACCTGTAAAAAAAAGAATACAAGATGAAAATGGCAAGTAATAATAAAAATGATCTCTGTTAACCACAAAGGACACAGGACAAAACAGTGTATATGTGTGTGTTGTGAGGGATTTGTGTGTAAACAGGTTTAATAAAAAAATAGTCATAATAAGATTTGAACAATAAGTATTCCTCAATAGGGGGATGTTTGAAGACTGCTTGTGGAAAAACCCCATAAAACCACAGTTGCTCTGACTTCAGGAGCAGGTGCTTTTTCTCAATTCTTTATCTCCGATTTACAGGCGTATACTCAGGGCAGGCCCATTCACTCACATCATGCTGGAAGGTAACACTTAACTCTCCTCCCTTATTTTCCTCTTCAAGTGAAACTTGAATTGACCAAAGAGGAAATGTTTGTCTTCAGCCCCTTCAATTGCAATGGCTACCAGGCATATAAAAACTGCTTGCTCTTTCTGGTTAAAAGAAGACAGCAGGGCAATCTTCACAATGGATTCAGTCGATAGGTGGATCTGCCCTACACATGACAAAAGGTGTTTAACATAAACCCACATGTCAGCAATGCTTGGGCAGTGGACAAGAACGGAGGATAGTTTCATTGCCACGCACACATCTTGGACATGCTTGGCTGACAGCACTTCCATGCCTGTAGAATTTATTTCAAATTAGCACTGCCAGATCAAGGATTTTTGGACGTTATCCATCAATCCCAAGCTGAAAGTTTTCCAGAAGTGAGCAACCAGTTGATCATCTTTAATGCCCAGGGTCTCCCCAACAATATCATCACTTTTACCTACCACTAATCCTCTATAGAATGCTAAACTGGATTTTCCACCTATTGCAGTGCTCAACTGGCTGAGGGCTGTAAGTACTTGAAGATATTCCACTTTCCAAGTGTTTTCTTTCAGTCTCTGCTTGACCCAGGACTACAGCTTCATCAAGGAGACAAGCTGGGGAAATGCATCTGACAACCACACTTATTCTCTGTCAAGCAAGTGCTGGAAATGTTGTAGCCTCAGCACATGTTTGCACATCATCAGCCATAGCACCCCAGTCCACCATGCAGCAGGTGTTGACAGCAGATGGATCACCTGACCTGTCCACAAGAAGCAAAAGAGAATACACTCTAGTGCAGTCAGACAAAGACTAGAACATGGCACAATGGTCAGGGAGTAGATGATGGATGCAATGTACACCACCTCTGCCTGACCTTTCAGGGATAGTTTCTGCTGAGTCAATTTCTGGATGACAGTAGTCACCTTGCTCATTACCTCATCCTAGTTTTTGTCCATCTGGAGGTCTGACTTAAACCAGACCCCAAATATTTAACCAGTCTGTCCATTCAGCGCCCAACAACATGGCTGGATGTCATGGACTTGCTTCTCTAGATGCTGAGCCACAAGACCATTGACTTTTACTGATTAATTTTCACTCCCAATACCATTTTGTACTGCCCGAGAGTGGTACCAATTATCTTGATTCGTTTGATTTTTGACATCACTACACTACGTCGTCAGTATATGCTGAGACAGATCTCCCACATCCTTGTTCACACAGGATGCCCCTCAACATCTTCAGCTTGTGCAGTAGTAGCTTGAGGGTCAGTATGTACAACAGGGATGAGAGGAAACAACCTTGGCAGACCAAGGACATGATGTTAAATGATCCAAGAAGTGACAACCCTGGTGGGCCAAGCAATGATGTTGAATGATCCTAGAGGTGACCATTCACTCTGAGCACTGAATAGATATCGATGTACATTGCAGCAATCCATCCCCTGAATACAGGCCCAAAACTAACTGCCTTGAGGACCAGCACCAGGTACCGATGGTTGACTGTATCGAAACCCTTGGATTGATCTAAGTTGACCAGGACCTCACCCATGTCAGGTTCTTTAAATAATAATAATCCTTTCTACTACAGACACAAGGCCTGAAATTTGAGGGTGAGGGGCTAGTTGATTACATCAACCCGGTGTACAACCAGTACTTATTTCACTGACACCCCTCCCCGAAAGGATGAAATAATAATATGGCGTGTGCAACTTTCTCACTCAATAATAAATCTAATTAAAATAAACTTTAATTTAAAAAAAAACGCTTTAACTATCAAAGAATTAGTATTAAGTAAAATGTATACTCAAACCTATTCAGAAACTCACTGGAGAATTGAATAGCTTGTGTAGAATAATTGTTTATATTATATTTCTGTTTGCGAAGTAATAATACATCCTCAATTCAAGAAGAGATTCTCAAAATCATTTCCCAAGCTAGTATTAAATTTATTTGACAAGTTTTATTCAACCACTCAGAAATATGAATTTCATTATTTGTGATGCAGGAAACAATATTTAACATTCATCGGATTTAATTATTGATAATTATTTTAGACTATAACCCGCTGATAAAATTCTTCAGAATGGGCCTGACAGACTACAGGTCTGTTCGATCAGAATAAACAACTACATTTATATTTGGGAACATTCTAGTAGAACAATATTTATTTTATTTACCTCTTTAATTGTGAACAAAATACACTTTAAAATCACTAAATGAAAATAGTTTAGTTTTAAAATATTGATAATATATTAAAAAATCTTATAGTGTTTCGCTACACCGGTTTGATAGATGTCAAATACTTAATGCTAATTATCAATCGCGATTTATTTTTGTTTCTGTGTAATGAAATAAAAAGAATAAGCAAATATAACAAGAAATTAACTTACCATATTGAATAACTGATATACACGACTAGAAATGAATTAGACTCCAGGAATGAAAATTATTCTGAGATAAGCCGAAATTTCCTCCAGCAATACGATGCGGACGTGGCATGCGAGTTCCACAAGGGAGGTTACTGCAGTAACACCGGCGTCATTGACTATTCCTAATTTTAAAAATCAATTTCACAAAATTTACTTTTCAGAATACAATTTTAATGTCACATATACATCATGCATTTGTATATTATAAGTTTTAAACTACTTCTCTGTCGCCATATATTTCTTTTGTGAACATTTATTAATACCATGACCACTGCATTTAAAAGTCAGAAAAATAGAAAGATGTTAAACTATTGATCAAGAATTTGCATTGCATTTTGCCCACATCTAAGTTGAGTTGCAGGGACACCATCACGATACAGAATGTCTTTTGCATTTTCGATCTGACCACACCTGATTTCTTCCAGAAGAAAATCACACCGAAAAAGAAAGAGTTAGAGTAAGAGAAATCGACTCCAGTACATGACTGATGATACTTTATTTAACAGCCCCGAAAGAATGAAAGGCAAAGTTAAACTCGACAGGAGCTTCGACTCTGAC
Source organism: Octopus bimaculoides (assembly GCF_046866305.1). Lineage (NCBI taxonomy): Eukaryota > Metazoa > Mollusca > Cephalopoda > Octopoda > Octopodidae > Octopus > Octopus bimaculoides. The sequence goes on from NC_142928.1 coordinate 53,650,027, forward strand.
AATCGGCTGCCTTAATTGTAATTATTATAAACGTATAAATTAATTGAGTTTTAATGCCGAAGGTAAAGATATTCGGCGATCTTTCGATACTAGTAGTTGTTGCGTACTAGTACCGAAAGATCGCCAGATATTCTTACACCATCCGTTTTCGGCGTTTATTATTAGGATTACGCCGAAAACGGGTGGTGTGCATATTTTTTACCTACGCCAGTTTAATTAGCTTACATTGAATGAATTATATAAGAAAACAAGGAAACGAAGTCTTTTGAAAATACCAGTATGAAATGGGTCTCATTGTCCGTATGCTAAGGAGATATCTCAGCATCAGTTAGTCCTCTCCTGGAAAACGCACATCTTTAACATAGCTGAGACTTCTTTAAAGACTGACTTGCTTTTTTCAGGACCAGAAAATACTCAAGCCTCTGACAAATACTAATCCTCAACAAGGTTCAGGGTCGGTTTCTATCTTGCGGACGTCCTTCCACTTTTCCCCTTTGTAGATGTTCGTCCCTGTCATAACAAGTGGGACGCCATCCAGTGCAACATTTTCTTGGACGAACTGATGTGCTGACTTAACTAGCACCGTCGAGCATGTTTCCGCTCGGCCCCACCAGCTCCACAGCGGTACTTTGCTCAACGTAATGCCATCACTCTCGACTGGGATTCAGCTGGATAGCGACTGTTTACTCATCGGTGTTTCCTTGAGGTTTGGCCTCTGGGTCTGTGAGCCTCACAAATGTCGCTACGGATCCACTGTGGGTTCTTTCGGCCTCCACCCATTGTCGTTATAGTGCTGGCCACCTACCACGCCATGCTGTTCTCAATGAGATTATAAAGCTTGGCCTAGAACTCCACAGGCTTCCCTTCCCAGTTCGAGCCTGCGGAGCTGGACCGAAGGGACGGTAAAAGGCCAGAAGGCATGATAATTTTCCCGTTTTATGGTGGTAGGTCCCTCGTCTTGGAAGACACATGCTGCAATACCTTCTCCAGCATCAACTCGGTGTATTCGGTTACCACCCCAGGCTTCGCTGCACGTCAAGCCGAAAAGGGCAAACTGTCAAAGTATCGACTGCTCTAACAGATTTGCGGTTGAGCCTATGACAGTGGAGACCTCCGGCATTCTTGGCCCCCACTACTATCCCTGCTCACTACTATCACGGCGGAGATGGCTATCCGCAAATGCGAGCTCTGTGAGTGGGAGTGGCTGTTCCAGCTCGTTTCCCTTTGCCATCCTCCGGGGCAACGCCTTTTCCATATTGTCCGCCAGGACCACGAGACTAGTCTTTTCTATTATAGCTGTTGTACATTACTAGTACATACACCCTTCTTAATAAAACTGTCATAAGAGAGAAAAGGCAAAGTCCAGGTGAGAATTAAACAATAAAAGACTATCAGATGTAGATCTCACCTAAGTTTTGTAAAGTGATAGTAGTTATACAGGGCTAGAATATCTAGATCAATAGAGAGGAGTACCATAGGCAAAATAAAAATAAAACAGTTTAATAAACATTACATACTTATAAATTTTTAAATTCATTATTTTTCTCATAATAGTTGCGCTTCCAACTGTGATTCACTCCTCGTATTAAAAAATGGTTCCTCGATCCTAATCTAGATAGTTTAACGGCCTTCTGAAGAAGTGGTCGTTTCAGTCTTCTGCAGATGATACTCCTTTATCTTCTGGATGGAAGTGGGTTAGCTTTGGCTATATTCTTCTTTATCTAATTAAGCATTTGCTTTTCTTCAATTCTGTCTTTTTGTGGTAGGGGAGTTCCATGAGAAACAATGCTCTTGAATCTGCCTCTACAAACTTCATCTCTGTCGTCAGCTCCGACTGCTTGCTCATCTTTGTTCCTTGTCATGATAATTATTATCAATAGTTTCGACATCACCGAATCCATAAAAAAATAATAAATGCGCCCTTTTAAAGCCTAGCCAGGCTCGTGGGCCCGGTTTCTCGGTTTCAATGGTGTATGTGTTCTCCAGCTGGACGGGACGCCAGTCCATCAAAGCGTTACTCATTTTTGCCAGCTGAGTGGACTGGAGCAACGTGAAACGAAGTGTTTTTGCTCAAGAACACAACGCGTCGCCCGGTCCAAGAATCGAAACCACAATCTCACGATCATGATGCTGACACCCTAACCACTAAGCCACGCGCCTCCACCGCTGCATCCATATGCAACCACATTTCCTGGTATTAAGAGCTGGAACTAGAACTTCTGGAAAAACTTTTGCAAGACGAAACGCGGCTGCTTTTCGGTTCTCTGCAGGAGGATCTCTTCCAAAATTCAAGGGGTTTTGAAATCGTTCTTTTAGGGAGAGGCCCGTCAAATATTCAGGGCTCCTCCTTGGTTCTTTCTGAGCCCGGACTAATATACGGCTAAGCCCACACCTTCTTAGGCTCCTGGTTGAAACAATGAGTAATCTAATTAATATGAGACTTAAACTTCACTGTAATGTCTGGCTTGCTAAATTGTCTTTTGTAGCTGATAAAGATGTCAAACCGTGTGTTAAACAAGAAATGTTTTATTGAACAATAACCTCCAAATTAACACCGTTGTAGGAAGTTGTTCAACAGAGTATTTCCTGTTAAACACACAGTTTGAATCTGAACATTGAACAGATTAAACTTGGTACTTGAAGTGAACAAAGTGACGATATATTTAGAAACAACGAATCACCTGAAGTGCTTTGAAACTCAAGACTTATAATCACAAATACAGTCCACTTTTTGTGGTGTTTTCGGTGGAATAATGTTTCGTTTTATTTTATTTTGCGGTTTCATTTATCTCCATTACAATAGTTCTCATGGATGTCTATTTTCAAATAAATCTTTCCTCCATTAATTTGATGGATAAGGCCGATTTTTCAAATAGGACGGAATCAAAGACGTTATGTCTAATATTATTCTGCTACAATGCGACCATATTGGTAAGACTTTAACAAATCTTAATATACTGTACTACATTCTTATTTTCATAGTAACAGCTAGATTTGAACCCACAGTAACTTCCCTGAGCGATGGGTTCTAAAAAACATAGTAAATATATGTTGTATTTAGTCAAGGCTGATTTAACAGCATTTATTTGCTCGTCCCCCCGGGCAAATAAATGCACTGAACCCTATAGTATTAACAGATAGCAAGTCATAACATTACAAAGATTAGAACTGGGTCCCCAAGACACGTCAGATCCTCTGGGCAATTGCTCAGTATGTAAATGTCTTAAGACCAGGGCCAGTTTTAAGCCAATTTGACAGGTTCGTTCAAATTGAGCCCCGCACACACACTCAAGTGGAGAACGCTATGATGAATTAAATATTTCCTAATGTTTTTACTGCTTTGAGGATTTACTTAACTAATGCTCGTAACAGTCCCAGTCCGATCAGGCGAAAGAAGTTTTTCAAAACTAAAACTGATTAAAACATATCTACAATTAACAATTTCACAAGACAGACTAAATAATTTGGCGATGCTATCTAGAAAATGACATTACAAAAACCATTGACATTGAAATGATTTTACAAGTCTTCTCAACTAAAATATCCAGAAAAGCCTGTTTTTTAGGTCTGTTCATTAATAGTACGTCAGCAATTATTTTGACTTGCAATAAAACTTAAAAACTTTCATATGAACTTCCAATTTTTAATATATCATTGTGGCTAATGGTGGAACCTGAAGCCCTCAGTGCCTTTTGGTTGAGACTGACGTACTATACGAAGCATAAAACATCAATCTTCAGTTTTGTAGAGGGCCTCACAATTCACTAATTGGGTCCCGCACTTCCTTGCACCGGCCCTGCTTAAGACCACTGTACTTAATACTACGAAATATTTCTTTCCCAGCGAATTGTCTTAACAGTAATTATAAATATTTTATCTATAAGAGCATTCGATTATTTATCAGTCCAACAAAATAATGTTATGTCCTGTAGTAGATTGTCTTTGATTTTGTTGCATATTTAGACATTACATACGTAGGCCGTACCAGAATAAAATAGATTTAAGGTTCGTACTCTTATTCGCATAAGCATTCTTCAGTTGCTCCATATTAAGACAAAATTTAGACATTATTTCGTTTTTGTATTTGGTTTACAAGATTCTTTATGTGAATTTGTGTTGAAACATATTTTATTGTCTGGGGGAAAACATTCTGTTTTAATGCCTTGTTAATTAACACTCACCAGTTCGATTTCTACTCATTTATTTTTTCTAAAATTTTCGTTGCTTCTTGACATTATGATAACGTTAAATTACGGACAGCATTTAGTCATTTTAACGCTAAATTGTGATTTTTTCCCCCTTTTAGCGGCATAATACTTATTACCTCAGTGTCACAGCCATTGGGTTTTATGTTCGGTCCTTATCACATGTATCATTTTCCCTTTGTCATCTGAACTACAGATTCCCAATTTTCTAATAGGCCGAAAAAAATTCATCTATTGATTTAATTTTTTTTTACCTTTTCTTCGACTTTTTAAAATGATTATATGTACGCCAACGTTCTAAATGTGGGTTATGATACCAAGAACAAATTTGTGATCTAGCCTATTTAGATTGTTACAGCATTCCCTGTAACAATTCAAATTGAGTAGCAGGTAGAAAAAAAATCTGGTCCTGATCTCGCCCTTATTATTTATTTATTTTTTTTCCCAAAATATATTTATATAAATAAAAATAAACAGCCTGGGGCGCAGGGACAGAAATCAGGTTTGTGCGTCTCGTTTTTGCAGTCACCCTATATTTTTTTTTACTCTTGAATACGTACATTTACAACTTTTGGCTAATTTTTACTATTACACATGAAATCTCTTAGATCGGTGAATTTTTGGAATAGCCATCAGTACCTCTTGTAGAAGGGAAAGGACAAGAAATTGGATTGTTGTTTCCTTCTGTGAAACATTTTTGTTCTAAAAATGTATTCTTTTTTACATTTTTGCCCCTCCATCATTCCATACCCTTCAACGTTAGACAGAAAATGGCATTAATATCAAATGTGGGTGATAAGGGGAATTCGTGAGGAATGACCTTATTTGAGTGTTAATAGCATCTTAACGACTAAAATTAACTCGTGACATTTGACAACACTAGCGTAGTATCCGTAGAAAAGGACTCGGTTTATTTCTTCCTCCTTTCAGTAATTCTTGATATTTTTGTTCAAGACTTGCTTTATTTTTTGTGTATCATTCTGTCTTCTCTACTGCTCTAATACTTTCTCTTTCACCTCTCTCAGCACAATTACTATTTTCACCTTTCGACTGAAGAAAAAAGAAACTGATGTGTGACTTAACGTTTTATGTATTAAAATGATTTTAAAAAGAGCACTGAAAGATATGCTTTGTGGTGAGGCAGAAATAATTCTTAACCAACTGTGATGAGAAGGGAAATTCTTAAAGTGAATAAAAATTCATCTCAAAAGGAGCAAGGAAGAGAACTCTGAATTTTGAGTTGGTTAAAATGAAAAGGTGATATGTAAAGAGTAATGGGCTTAAACTGGTAACTTTAGTAACCATCCTGACATAACTTCTCCACCACATTGCTATCTGGTCATAGAATGATTTGAAGAGTATATAATTTCGATATGAAAGTAATCTACTGATTAGGTAATTTAAAATAATGACATTAGGGATCACGGAAATGCATTCTAAATGAAGAATATAGAATTATAATCCAAGGTAACATTCCTAATGTCGTAAATCGAAAATACTTGTCACGCAAATTATACTTCTAGTGACCAAAAAAGGTTTATGAAAATGTAGAGATGTAGGAGGAGGTCCTATTTACGTTAATGATTTGCTTAATTTTTTTTTCCCATTACTCTTTGTGGATTTTGATACTGCTTTTTGTCTTTGTCCTTTAAACTTAAGTTTTAGTTTACACGAAATGCATAAGTTTAAAGGGCAGTAAATAGTATTTCACATTGAACACAACTTAGATGTGTATGATTTATCTGACTTATGTTTTTGTCGCACATTTGATTCTAGCTGAGCTATTTCAGCATTTTAAACGTCTTCAGTTATATGTGAACTTCATTTTTTTATACAATTTTCAATCTATTTTTTTACCAAATTTACATGGAAGACATTACTACAAATATGGATCATTCTGTGCGAATTTAGTAAATAAGGCAATGAGATATAGTTTTCAATAAAACAAACTTGATCAGGTTGAATAATGTGGATTGCTTGAGCAACACATCTCAATAACTATGGCTGAAAGTTGAACGCAGAGTTGAAGTGATCTCTGGTGTTAAAAGGGTCAAGACAATGTTACACCTATAAATTACGTCCATTATGCTGTATATCAATTGTTTTGCATTAAAGCTGTTGAGATATCCAAATGAAATGCTGTTTACTAAACAGATACAGTACAAGTAGAAGAATAGAAAGGATGAGCATGACTTGCTGGATCCACTAAGAATGATATCAAAGTAAATTTTCGGACAGTTTAAGAAATCTTATTATTTAATAAGTTTTATTTCAATTCTAAATCAACATGCAAATAATATGAATACAATAAAGAATATGAAATCAATTTGACATCCCGTCTCTTTTTAATTGTTAGTTACATCGAGTTACAGAAGACAAAATTTTGCACTGCCTGTTATCTTAGATGGTCGCATGAATGGCGACTGAACTCCAATTGGAGTGCTCGTACTTGAGTATTCCTTCAGCAGGGGGCAGCTTCATCGAAGAAACTGGCGAATGTTATTTCTATTCCCGGCTTACCTTATCGCACAGCATATATTCTGCATTGACACAGGTAAGGTTCTCTTGTACTACTAAAGTAACTATTTTCATTGCTATTGTTTTGTTCGTTGCTGACCGAAAAATCGATCAAGTGCATCTCGCTTATTTTTTTTTTTCTCTCTCTGACAATTAATATCAAGGATGATGTTTAATAGCATTTAAGGTTTTACAGATAGTTTATTTCTCTATTTGTTTAAATTTATTCATTGTCTCTCTCTTTACCATTCTTGATATGATTTAAAATTCATGATAATTTTGAGAGAATCGATTGCTCGTTTCTATGGCTTGTATAACTTTTTTGAATATTAGTGTGAAAAATAGATTAATGCTTTTAAATTTTTCAAGTATAAAATATCACTTGATATCATCTTCCATTCATTATCACAATTCATTATCATTGTTGTTAATTTGCACAATTCCTTATTGTTGTGACTTGCGCAATTCATTAAATTTGGCTATTTGACAATTTAGTAAACAATCGCTACATTCAAAACCTACAAATAGTTATTGATGGAAACAAGTTTCGCAAAATAAATTAGTTGTATAATACTTGAGACTAATTTCCTATGACTGAAATCATTAGATTTTACTTATCTTAACGCATAAACAGAAAATACTTGTGTGTATCTCGAGGAAGCTTCTATGCGGGTCACCCGTTCTGTTAGAAATAGCAGTCAAATTTCCGTTATGTTCCTTCTTTCATTTTAATGGATGAAAAATAAATACTAATACGATGCTGAATAAAAGGTTGGCTAGCCATAGCTAGAACACTTTTGATCAAAGATTTAATTGATCAACTCTGATCTGGAGTTAAATAACAAAATATTTTAAATGCACTATGCGCCTAAACAAGCTGTAAGATCATACTTTCATTCAAATATTCTATATGAATTTCATATGTGTTTTTGTGTATCTACGTGTGTTGATATTTGTTCTGCTGGGTCTATGAACTATTTCATTGTCAACACTACACTAGAAAGATCCAAATAATGATCCATTTAAATATTTCCTTGCTTGTGGCTTTTTTCCTCTCCTATCAGGATAGACTTCTGAAAGAGTTTATCACTTTCTACTTTGTCTTGAAAGCAACCGTTAGTATCCGAGAGAATACACCGTTACATTTTGGCCATTGAAAGTAGAGAAAATCATTTCTGATTTGTAAGAGAGTGAATGAAAGTGGTATACATATTACAGCTATTATTTTATTTTATTTAGACTACTTACCACAAAATGATTTTTTTTTTTGAAATTTTAATCAGAGATCTGGACTCTCAACACGAAGACCTTGCCGTCGAAACGTCTTGTTTCTGGCAACACCCCAAGCAAGAATTGAACTGTCTTGAAATTGATCTTCAATTAATGCAACAATAGGTTTAATATGTATTAATAATTACTTTTTCACCTCAATAATCTAGTCATTTTGAATAAAACGTTATTCTTCATCATCGTCAACATTATTAGAATACTCATATAGTTTTAAGTGTTTACATGTGAAAAGATGAATGTAAGAGATGTTTGACAATCTAATTCTGCAGTTATAATTTTGTGTTCCAATAAATGTAAAATTTAAATTAATGAAATAACTTATATGCCTATGCTGTTTACATACCACGCCTTCATTATCAACATTATATTTTTTTAAAATCACACAAATATCACATAAAGATTTTTTTTTTACAATTTTACATTTTAATTCAATTTTTAAAAATTATTTAATTTATTTAAATGACATATCTTTAGAACAAAAAAGTGGCAGGGTGTATAATATATATGCTGGTGTGTGCATGTATGTTTGTGTATACACGTGTGTGTGTTGTGAATACTTATACTGTTTACATATCACACCATTATCAACATTATGCTAAAACAAAATACATAGATGTCCAGTAACGCAGATAAATCCTTTTTCTTACTATTTTGTGTTTTGATTTATCTTTTTAAAATTATTCCATGTATTTAAAAATGGTAAACATCTAGAAAAAAAAAGTTGCGCGCGTGTGTAATCGTTTTAACGTCCACTTCTCTATGCTTGCAATGCATCAGACGAAACTTTGAGGCAGATTTACTATGCACGGATGCTCTTTCTATCGCCAATCTTCGCCTGTTTTAAAGCAAGGTAAATAGTTCCTCTAAACAGCCCAGTCATACTTTCGCTGAAGATTGTAAACAATAGTGACACTTTATTTACAATCTTTACAGCCAACGTGTGTCAAGACAAAATTGTTAATGAAATAATTATTTGGTGGGTGTAATAATATCAGTAAGTATTATTAGGAGTGAGTGTAAGTAACTGTTACAGCAATAGCTGAAATAAGACCGGAGGAACTTTCTGTTGGATTGATGTGGAAACAAAAAATTAAATGATGACCAATAGCACGTATGTTGCACTGTCATCTGTAATAATATGTATGTTGCACTGTCATTTGTATAAATACGTCGGATAAAATAAATCAATTTGATACAAGAATACAGAAATAAGTCGAATCTTTCCTATGAAATAGTGATATAACTCAATAAGTTGAATAGTTGATAAAGACTACTGTTCAACCTAAAAGTTTAGAGCAAAAGAATTGTGCGCAAGAGACAGAACGAACTAAAAATTAATGTGAGAGAAATAAATAGATGTTGCGTGTTGTGAATACCTATAGTATTTACGTACCACGCCTTATAAAAGCATACTAAAAAAATATACACAAATATCACATGTTAAAAGATTGCATATGATGAGATCCTATGCAGATCTATTATATTTACAGCCAAAACTTTATCATATCTTATGAATTGCATGTATATGCCAAAATAAAATTTTAAAGTTTGAAGTCATAAATTCTAATACGACAGGATTATGAGAGTACATGGGCTTTCCTTATTCTTGAATGAGATTGTTTGCATTTGGTATTTCATGCCAACCATCGCAAGTTGGTATGAAGATTCCTATTTATTGACTGATATGAGGTCTGAACCACAAGTGAAAACAAAAGTGGCTAAATTCAGCTGGAAAGGCATCGTGTTACAGTGTCCATAGATGTCACATGTTCTCACTCCCACATTCGCATTTATTTAGGTGTGTGTGTGTGTATATATATATATATATATATATATATGTATGTATGTATAAAAATTTAAATTCAGGTGAATATGATACTTAAGTTTAGGCACCAGAATTTAGTACAGTATTATCCATACAATTTCAAAGTAAGGTGATTAAAATCAAAATAAGCAACAAGGATATCCAGAGATAATGCAGTACAATCGTTTCATGCGACTCCAATTAATTGAACAATGTAATCATTATATCAATGTGCTGAGACCCCCTTTGGTCATGACTGACCATGGGATTGCATCTAGAAAGTTACCCTCCCAGGCACAAGTCCGGGCAAGGTTGTTTATGGAACAGTCGCCCATGCATACCGGCCTCCCCTCTCCACGCCACCAGTGTTATCCAAGGGAAAGGCAGAGGCCAATACAGCTTGGCACCTGTGATGTCGCAACTCATTTCTACAGCTGAGTGAAGTGGAGCAATGTGAACTAAAGTGTCCTGGATTCGAACTCACAACCTCACAATCGTAAGCTCGACGCTCTAACCACTGAGCCATGTGCCTTCACACACACACATACACACACACACACACATATATATATGTAGAAAGAGAGACAGAGATAAGATCTGTCCAAATTGGAAGTAGATAATTAGCATAATAGGTGACATGATTGCAGCAACAAGCCTGTAGCAATTCTTGAACTATTATGTGTTTCTTCCAGTTTTTGTCTAAATTTCACTCACAAAGCATTGTGGATATGATAGAACAGTGTTTCCCAATCTAGGGCTATAGCAGAGTTCAATGGGGGCCCACAGAAAAATTTGGAATTTGGAAGGGATAGGGTGGGGGGACAAGGCTCAATGAAGTGGGCCACATGACTACTGCATTTCTTAAAATTTACTATTATTATCTTCAATTTTTTAAAGTTAACACACAAAAGCACATATAATACATTTTCTATATCTTAATTTCTGTTATGACAGACAAAGAAAGGGAATGGGATTCATTTGACAGTTCAATAATTATTATTGATGAATAAATAAGTTGGTATTGGGAAGTTCTGTATGAAATAAATATGTTACAGCTTCGAAATTCATACATCCATGACAATCTCTTAGGATGATTGTTGCGTTACTTGAATGATGGGACAGTGTTATGTTTCTGAGTGGTAAGCAGCTTGATAAATTGTAGTGGCCAAATGTGGCATATTCAAAATTTTTGCTGCCAAATGTGGCATATTTTGAGTAATAAGGAGACTGCCTCGTTGACAAATGACAGGGACCTTCTCGTTGTGGCTGGCAAATTCAATGTTGGACTACATGCAGGGGGCTTTCATTGTGTACAAGGAGGCTATGGTTTTGCTTCCTGCAATGAGGAGGGAACCAGGCTACTGGAGTTATGCAAATGATCTTATGGTTTGTAATACTAACTTCAGGAAGCCTACCAGTCACCTATTCACGTACCAATCTGGTAGACACACTAGTCAAATTGACCACATTTTCACCAGGAAACAAGAAAGATGGCTACTTATAAATGCCAAAAACTTTCCAGGTGAAGAATACACCCCACAACATAGATTAGTAGTTAGTGACTTCAGGATCAGGGCTAAATGGATGCCCAAAAGACGACCATCATGAAGAAAAAGGGTCTGGAAGATTGAGGATCCTGCGAATGGATAGAGATTTAGAGACATATTACTTGAAGCTTTTGACAAAATAGAAGGGGATATAGCATCACATGATGTGAGAGACAACTGAAGGTTTCTACAAGACAACCTGTTGAGGGCTACTGACCAGATCTGTGGATGGTGCAAAGTCCCCTCTCGACCCAAGATAACATGGTGGTGGAACAGTGTAGTTGGCAGGGCCATTAGGGAAAGGAAACAGGCATGGAAGAATGGTGGTAGCAGGGAATTGTATCAGACTGCCAGAAGGGAAGCTAGGAGACAGGTTTATTTAGCCAGAGGGAAAGCAGATAAGAAAATATTTGCCAATGTTCTGCATTGTGAGGACCAAAGACTTGAGGTATTTCGTGTTGCAAGACTGTATGAGAGAGAATCGTGATGTCATGGGAGAGAATTGTGACCGCATGGATGCTGGCTCACTTGCATTTAATGAAGCTGCAAGGAGAGAGTCTTGGAGATGTCACTATGAAAGGTTGCTAAATGAAGAGAATGAATGGGAGAAAAAGAGTCTGCCAAATGTCGACCCAACAGAGGGACCAGCTATCCAAATTGACAGTACCTTGGTAGATAAAGCTATTAAGAGTATGCAAACAAGGTAAGCCCCCTCCCTGTCCATCAGGAATCACTGCAGAGAAGCTTGAAATATCTGGCGGTGTCAGCTATAGTCTAGTCACCCGCATAGTCAATCAGGTGATACATGAAGGAGTCATACCCAGTGGCTGGTGTAGCAGCACCATAGTCAACTGCTACAAAGGTAAAGGTGATGCATTAGATACAAATAATTACAGAGGTATTGAGTTATTGGAGCAGGTAATGAATGTCACAGAGAGGGTCATAGCCCAACTAATTAGGGAGAGAGTCAGTCTAGGCGAGATGCAGTTAGGGATTGTGCCAGGGAAAAGCACCACTGATGCTATATTTCTGATAAGATAGCTTCAGGAGAAATACTTAGCCAATGATAAACCTCTGTACCTAGCAATTAAATTAGAGACTCACTTCTGAACCTGGTCAAAGAGATCTGAGTGGCCAGATGGTGCACCTGCCCGAATATGACATAGTATTCCATACAAGGATGTATTATGATCTTTTAAAGATACAAAATGACCTCTGCTCTATACAGTGATCCCTCTTTATGGGAAGCAGACCTACAAATTGTCTGCATGTAGGAACCCTAAGAAAGATCAGGTGAGATATTAAGACTAAGCAATTTCAAAGACTTTCTTCTAGTGGTTTGACTATGTTACCATTTGATATTTCAGACCTATAACTCCTGTAAATGGGAAGTAGATAGGGTTTCTGCTTCCTACTGAAAGACATGAGTTTGGTCTCATAAGAATTTGTCTGAGAATTATAGTGCAATGAAGAATTCCAGGTAGAGGTCCACTAAGGATCAGTCCTCAGCTCCCTCTTATTCATCATAGTTCTGCAGTCAATAAGCATGGAAAATGGATGTTAAATAATGATGATGATGACATTCGAAAGACCCAACATTACAACAGATTACAGTTGATGTACACATAATAAAAATATGTTCTAACACCACACATTCTCTCAATAGAAAGAATGAATAGAGTAACAACACACTCATAACCATCACCACCACAGTAATACAAGAAAGTGAATACAATAAAGTTAGTCTACACATATACACACACATTTTTATGTTGGTACCAATAAAAAGAAGCCAAAAAATGGCAAAGGGGAAAATAAAACAGTAAACTGACAACAATATACTTTTGTAAAGCAAATAGAGAATTTGCACTCATTGTGTAATAAAATTTCTGACAACACAGCTAAGACTGAAGTGAATCACAACCCATGTGTGTGTTTATTGGCAGCTGATCATCTAGTTCTTGTGGTACAATTGGTCAATTTCGAGAAAAAATTCTAAGCATGGAAACAAAACCAAGAATTGAAGGGCCATAAAATAAACTCAGAAAAAACTGAAGTTTTAGTAAGCAGTGAAGTATACAGGATTCTGTTAAGTTAGAAACTCCACTGTGCCTAGGGTACACAGTGGGTGCACAAGTGCTGTAGTGGGATCACAGGCGGGGAAGAAAAAAAAACAGCTTTCATATGTAGCAGGTGTACTGAGGCATTAAACATGAAGAACAACCAAGAAATAGTGAATAGTTTCTGTTACTTAGGTGACTTAATTAGCAGTAGGGATAGGTGTTCTGAAAGCATAATAACCAGAGTAGGAACAGATTGGTAAAAGTTTAGGAAGCTATTACCTCTGCTGGTAACAATGGATCTTTCCCTTACAGTGAAGGGCAGATTATATGATACTTCGGCACAGTGGCTGATGCTGCATGGTTGTAAAATGTAGACTTTGAATGCAGAGGTTTTGCAATAAGAGAAGACTATTTGTACATGTCTATGATGCATATGGATGACAACATTAAGATATAAAAATGTGTAGAACACTCATATATAAACACACACACATACACATCATGAGTTTGTTGTATATAGTGCTCAGGCACACTACAACTCATTCGAAAAAATTAAAAGATGGGCCAGAATACAGTCATATAAGTCAAGTAATAAAAGATAGAAGCACAATAAAACACGAAGTCAGAAAAGTGAACAGTATAACAGTTATAAAGAGATAAAGGTGCATAGTCGTGTTAGTGGATTTTGTGAAGCATGGAATATTTTAGGGTTGCAGTGTCCTTACAACTAATAACTGATGTAAATATTTCCAATGTTGCAACAGTTTTGAACATGTGAGTATGTTTCTGAAAGACATGGGTATTGTGCTATTTTTTGAGCTTATAAGCTTGTCCATGAGTGGTAAAGGTATTGAATTCAAAATGAGGTCCAAGTTTTTAGGAAATATGGTGGATAATTTTGTGGGCTTTTATCAAGTTTGTTGATAGACACTGAAAACTTTAGTTTTAAAATTATCTCTACAGATATTCTATAGAAATTAGAGCCAGCACTGATTTGTTACGATGTTTCATATACAAATACATCTATGTAAACAATGCAATTGAAGATAAAAAAAAGGTAATGGGTGTATATGCATATATCAGTTCTTGCTTCTTCAGCACTATGAATACATTGTTTAAACAGCCACCAAATATAGTGGTGTAACATTATTGGTTATACTTATTTTACATACTAAACACATTCCCAGAGAAGCATTGTGACAAAAAGTATTCATCTGGTTGCACACCTCTGGACAGTTTCCAGCAGATCAATATTCTTAGCAAGATGGAAGTTCCAGGCTGGAGATACAAACTAAGTGTGGACATGTCGTGGCCATAAATAGCTGATGTGTGACTGATGGAGGTATTACTAAGTGATGCTAAGATATGTTTGGCCTTTTTAACTATTTTAAAAGTGTGTTTCGTCCATCATAGATATTTGTTGGCAATAATGTCTAGCTTGTGTTTATCAGCAGATTTCTTAAGGCTGGTGTTGTGAAGAGAGTAGGTAAATTCCAGATATTGCCACCCAAAGTGTTTAATGATGTACTTGTCTACAGCCAGTTTGAGTTGCCTGTCAGCAACCCATTGCTACATTGTGTCCAGGTCAGATTGCAAGAAACGTCCATAGTGTTTAGGATACAGTCTTTATCTCAAGGTACTGCTTAATGTTGTATGCATATTTTAATGCAGTAACATGCTTCAAGTTGGCATTTATTTCATTAATGTATGCAACAAATAACAGGGAATCAAGAATGTCCCTGCAGGGTGCCAGATGTCATTACATAAAGTGCACAATATTGTCTTAGTATTGTAACTACTTCTTTTTGATTGAGAATGAAGGGTTTCCACCAGAGAGTGAAGAACTTCAACCAGGTATATAAATTTACTTTGATGCCCATGACTGAGAGCTTCATCATAAGTAATCTGTGTGGCATAGAATTAAAGGCTTTGGCAACGTCAAGAAAATGTTCACTTAGGATCTGCTATCTGAGATTCAGGTGAGGTCTCCAAGAAATTTAATGAAATGGCCACAGCAGCTGGATAAATCCAAATTATCATGGTTGGATAAGGTTATTAGAGTCAAGTACAGCAGTTTGTTGATATAGCTTGTGGAATCGACAAAATAGTAATTGACAGGGGATGTACAGTCACTCTTTTTGAACTGGGGAATAAAGTTGGTGTAGTGGAAAGAGCTCACAGTTTTTGAGAAGCGGATAAGTAACATCAGGACTGGGAGAGGTATAGTTGCACCATATGCTTGAGTGGGTGGGTATTGCAGCATTGCAGGAGTAAATGCAACAGATGTTATGGAATTTGGTGTAAGTAGCATTGAAGATGGTACATATGGATTTTCAACAGTAAAATTATTAGCATAGCATTAAGCAATAAGGTCTGCATACTTTTTGAGATCATCAGTAATCTCTGGTGTAGGGATTGTGAAGAGAACCAACTGGAGAGTGAAGCATTTGTTTCAAACACACACACATATGATCACCTACTCATCTCTCCATCTGTTTAAAATCGATCACCTCAACCCTTGTTCCTGATTATATTCGTCCCACCCATTTCTCATCTCTAACCACCTCTCACTTTCCCCCATACACCCTTGTAACCTCTACCCTGCAATACTCTTTGTTCTTCAATCCCATCTCGCGTCTCTTCACTTTGTACCTTGAGGGTTCATCCTAATACCTCATCACTGTTTCAGTACCTCTCTTTCCATCTCCACCCTAGTTACTCCCACCCAGTGAATAGTCATGTAGCTTTTCAGTAACAAGAAGCCTGTTCTGTTCTTTTATACCTTAACCTGTAATATCCTAGGATAAAGCTGCCTCCCTTTCTATTGCAATCCCACTTATATATAGATATATAGATATATACCTAATTTCAGTAGTAAGCCTAATTGCAGACTGTTAGACTTAGCGAAGATGGAAATCAGTTTAGTAGGCAAAAAAATACTAAGGAGTACTAATACCAGAATTAGATTACTCTGCTACAGTAATAGGATAATTCCAGCACTGTATTAGATTGGTTTAAGACTTTAAAGGATAAACATAAGGCCAGGTTTACAGAGTTTGATATTGATTTTTATTCCTCAACAACGAGATTGCTGCTTGATAAGGTGATTTAGTTTGCATAAACATATCTTGATATAGACTAAATATACCTGGACTTTATCATGCATGTGAAAAAATCATTTCTAGTTAGTAGACATGAGTTGTTTGATGTATCAATGGAATCATAGGACAGTGCAGAGATCTGCTGGATGGAGTGAAGGGGATGAAGCACAGACCCCCTACTGAAGAGGGAGCGCTCTGCCTCAGAGAGGGGAAGATCTGGAGGCATGGTAACAACAGAGTGAAGTGGAGAAGAGGTGGATGGGAATGAAGTAAGAGGGGTGGATAGGATAGAAGTAGGTGGGGATGGTGGGAGGGGATAGGAGTATGTATGTGGGGGTTTGGAGGGACAGGGGGTTGGGGGAGTTGGGGTTGTGGCATTGAGTGTGATGGAATGGAGGAGTGAGTGGAGTTTATGTTGTTTGGTGTGAGTGAGAAATTGATGAAAGATGATTTAAATGAGTTATGTAACGTAACGTAGTGTTTGCATGGGAGGGCAACTGAGAGGAGAAGAAGATGGAAAAAGCAAGATGGAACTGCAAAAGTAGAAATCTAATCTACTGCATCAAATGCCCTAATTGTGAAGAACTGTATGTTGGCCAGACAGGTAATGCACTATCGGAATGCTCACGTGTGCATCAACAACAGATTAAAAACCCAGAGGTCCGCCAAATACCACTGAGTAACCATCTGGCAACATGTGGTCGTGAAACTTTTATGATATTTCCATTCCATAAACTTTATAACCAGAATGAAATTGAGAGAAAACGCAAAGAAAAGGACTTTATTAAGAAATTCAAACCCACTCTTAACAAACAATGATTAAATTAATCTTACTTAGGGTTTAAAAATTTTATCCCTATAACTAAAACACAAAAAATCTCTCAAATGTCATCATTTCTAAAAATAAACTTGGCATCATCTCTAAAAATAGCCAAACACCTACTGCTGCTGTCCAAAGAAATGTGTATAAAAGACAAAAGAACAGCCAGTCAATTACAGTACATGTCAGACTGCCATGAGGCAGGAAAGTACACTAGTCCTTATATATTTAATACTTAATATTTCATATATTCAATAAGACATTCAATACTTCATTTCATTTTACTATTTATATTATATATTCCATATTCTATATCCCACATTAATTTTATAAGAATATAAATAAAACATAAAAAACAGACAGAGTTGAAACTCTTTTAAATAATATATTCCTCTATACACGATCATACAAAACCCTTTTTTATATTTTTTAAATTTTTATTCATATATATATATATATATATATATATATATATATTACTTGTAAGGAGTAGCTGTGTCTTAAGAAGCTTGCTTCTCAACCATGTGGTTCCAGATTCAGTTCCACTGCATGGCACCTTGGGCAAGTGTCTTATGCAATAGACTCAGGCTGACGAAAGCATTGTGAGTGGATTAGGTATAAGAAAAACTGGAAGAAATCTGTAATATATGTATATATATATATAGGCACAGGAGTGGCTGTGTGGTAAGTGTCTTGTTTATGAACCACATGATTCCTGGTTCAGTCCCACTGCATGGCACCTTGTGAGTGGTTTTGGTAGATGGTAACTGAAAGAAGCCATCGGTTGTTGCCAGTGCTGCCTGACTGGCTCCCTTGCAGGTAGAACATAAAATCACCTTTTGAGCGTGGTCATTGCCAGAACCGCCGGACTGGCCTTTGTGCCAGTGGCACGTAAAAAGCACCCACTACATTCTCGGTGTGGTTGTTGTTAGGAGGGGCATCCAGCTGTAGAAACATTGCCGGATTAGATTGAACCTGGTGCAGCCTCTGGCTCACCAGTCCTCTGTCAAACCATCCAACCCATGCCGGCATGGAAAGCGGACGTTAAACGATGATGATGAGGATGATGATGATGATATGTATGTGTGTGTATATGTTGTGTGTCTGTGGTTATCCCCCACAACATCGCTTGACAACTGATGCTGGTGTATTTACGTCCCCATAACTTAGCAGTTCGGCAAAAGAGACCGATAGAGTAAGTCCTTGGGTCGATTCACTTGACTTAAGTCAGTGCTCCAGTATGGCCACAGTCAAATGGCTGAAACAAATAAAAGAATATATATATATATATGTATGTATGTATATATATATATATATATATAATACAAAGAATATATATACATGTATACACACATATATGTACATACTTACATCTACATGTGTATATACATGCATATCAGGGTACAGGACGTTAGAACAATAAACTACAGACAACGGAACGAACACATAGGAAAACGGAAAGCCCCTTGGAATATCCCTTCATCAGCTGTCTCTATTCTATCTAGACGTTTCACTGTCCATTTTTTCCTGTCTTGGTTTGTGTTTGCCACCTTGGAATCCTCTGTGTAGTTGGTTGATCCACTACTCAGGAAGAGACTATTCTAGAGTACGTCAACTGTCTGGTCTTCGAAACGTCTAGATAGAATAGAGACAGCTGATGAAGGGATATTCCAAGGGGCTTTCCGTTTTCCTATGTGTTCGTTCCGTTGTCTGTAGTTTATTGTTCTAACGTCCTGTACCCTGATATGCATGTATATACACATGTAGATGTAAGTATGTACATATATGTGTGTATACATGTATATATATTCTTTGTATTATTACATTATTGAACGCACACGTCCTATTTTACAAGTAAGTCTACTATATATATATATATATATACATACATACATATGTATATATATATATATATATATATATATATATATATATATACATATATATATATATATATATATCATCGTCATCATCATCAGTCTGTGTTTGTACCCACCCCTATCACTTGGCAACTGATGCTGGTTTACATCCCCATAACTTAGCAGTTCGACAAAAAAGACTGACAGTATAAGTTCTAGGCTTACAAAGAGTAAGTCCTGGGGTTGATTTATTCAATTAAAAGCAGTGCTCCAGCATGGCTGCTGTCAAATGACTGAAACAAATAAAAGAATATATATATTTATGTGTGTGTGTGTGTATATAAATTGTATATTTATAATATATATTTTATTTATATATAGATATATCTGTGTGTGTGTGTGTATATATAATTTTTCATAGAAAACCATGTAATCGTTACCAATATAGCAGGAGATTTCACCGCAAAAATGTCTAAATTAGACTCCTTAGGGATCGTTCTCCTTGTTTATATATCCAAAGTTTTAAATTTAAATTTAAAACTTTGGATATATACACACACACACACACGAGAGAGAGAGAGAGAGAGAGAGAGAGAGTTGTGAGACTTTATGAGAAAATACAAAGATGAAGCATTGCAGTGGAACTTTTGATCTCAGAAGATACTTGTTTTTCTGAGTTTATATAGGAATGGAATGAATCACAAATTCCAATAGCCTTGTTTCCCTTATTCTCTATTCCTCCTCATCCTTCATTTACATGCTTTTCTTTTATCCCTTATATTTCTGACTCAAAGGGGCCTTATCTAAATAGTTTGGTATGCTGCATACCATGGATATTGTTGAATGAGTCATAACATGAACTTGCTTGCTATGCAGTTGATTGTAATCATTTCCCAGGAATTCTTTTACTTGAAGTATTTAACGATTTATTGAGGCACCTTATTAAAATAAGGGAACAAATGTCCATTATTTATTAAGGATAGACTGGATGCTACTTATAAGTTGCCCTGATAATTGCTGCAACTGAAGTTGTCTTAGGATTGGGATATTCAACTTTTTAAGAAAAAAGGTAAATATTTATTTGAAATCCTCATGTATAAAATATTTCATTTATGCCAAATACTTTACTTGTTGATATAGTGATGCTTATTGAGTCTGTTCTTCCAAATGTGCATTTAATTCCATTTATTTAATTTTGTATTATACTTCTTAAGAGTATTATTTCTGAATGATTGGTTATTTAGCAGTTTTAGATTTCAGAATAGCATAGTTTTCAGTCTCCTAGCAGTTACACTTAAAGACAAAAGATTCCAACAGGGAAATATATATACTTTTATTGAACTGCTAGAAATAGCAGCCGAAACTCTCTCAACTCACATCCTATCACCTTAAATGAACATATTGCAAAATATAGTCAAGGATATACAAATGGATGGGTTGGGATGGTCACAACTGGAATGACTCCAACAATAGGTTTACTCAATCTTGGTTACATTAGAACTACATACCAACAACTTAATGTTTTATCTAAAGAAATTTCATTTAAAAAGATTAATTATAGAATTTTTATTGTTAATAATGTAGACTATTAATTTTTTAGATAATAAATAAATAAAAGACCAAAATTATTGAAATATTTTTACAGTAACATTTGTTTATCTGTATTTTAATTCCCGATAAATGTTTATCTCCCTATGTTATATAAAAACATAACTTTTGTTAATTTTATATTTTATTCTAATTTAAGATAAATTATTATTTTTACAAACATAGCATCTTTATTAATATATCAGAATTCAATAAATAAGCAGGCTTTGCTTGAAGTTTAACATTTTTGTTACCAACTTGAGACCAACCCTAGTTCTATTTCACATTTTATAATTTAAAATGATTTAAATTAAGACCTTCCATCAAAAGTTAATGTTAATTTATGTTCTAAATATCAGTTCCATAATGACAAAGTTATTTTTAAAAATTATTCATTAATTTCGAAATTAATTGAAGCAAAGTCAATATATTTCAATAGATATGGTAAGAAAAATGGTTAAAGATGACAATGCAAGACAATATTAGGTTTATTAAAAATATATTTGTTTAAAATATTCAATGAATGAAATCAATCAAGAGAAGGGAAGATGCACTTTTTTATTTTTAAATCTATCAAAAAAAAAAAAAAAAAATTGCCCTGCATGTGGCTGTATTACGGAACAGGTACTGAAGACTGTAGGCTAGGGAGTTGGATAAGCTGTTCAGCACAGAAATTGTTATTCATAATAAAATATAGAAAATTAGTCAAATTATCAAAGACTTTTAGCTCAAATTTATGGAAAATTGCATATAGTGCATCAGCAGTTTTGTGGAGAGGACACATCATCTCTGTACTTTCTTCTCCATTATATAATATCCCCACCTGATATATGTCTTATATTATTTAATGACTGTGTTACCTTTAAGAAATGCTTGTTACCGAAATGAAAAATGCTCCTAGAAAAATGAAAGGTGTGTTAATGAACTTTGCTCCACCTGTCAGTTATTAGTGTTGAATGGCTGGCAACAAAACCATAGCAACATCCTGATAGCCAGTTGCAGGAACACCAAACATCGCCACCAGGAATACACATTACATATCCTGGATGGCAACTTTCCTGACCAAAATATTAACAGTTATACAGATAATCTGAAAGAAGATGAAGTTGAGATAAGATACTCCTAAAATGTATTTTATTTATAAATTTCCCACAGAGTTCAAACCCATGGCAAAAAAACCAAAAAGGCATGGTATAACATTAAATTTAAGTTACATGTTGCAGTATATGCCAAGTAACATGGCAATAGGGCAGTTGCTTTGGTCTGCCACCAACTAATAAAAATGGTAAGTACTTGGAGGAGCCAAAAAAATCAACTGAAAACTACTAGATATAACAAACACTGTCTTTATAGGGAAATTGAAAGTGGCCTGAATTAGAAGCATTAAAAACATAGGTGTTTGACTGTAGAAACTTTTGCTTTTCAGTATCCATTAAAATAATTATGCACCATTCAAAACTTATAGAAATGGACAGAGATATCAATGATTTTTAGAGTGTCAGCATAATGCAGTTTCAAATTTATAAGGAAAAATAACCTTTGTATGAAGATTAGAACAAGAATATAAGATAAAATAATTAAGGTTTCTCAAGTGTGTGATTAAAGCAATAAAAGTTAATTTTGAACTTTCACAGACATGGATGAAATATCATTGTTATTTGATGTATCATCAAACGAGACCGAAGAATCTTAGGGTGCTACATTTGTGATTAAGACACACTAACACAGTTACATTAGTATGCCACACTGATGGCACAAAACTATCACTGTTCTTAATTTCTAAAAGAAACACAATGCCTAAAGAAAGAGTATCCAATGACACTTATGTTCATGTCTATCCAAAAAGCTGGATTCATGGGGAAGGAATGAAACTGTTGTTTGATCAGGCATTCTAATGGGCTATTAAAGAAACCTGCCAAATTAGTTTAGGACCAACTGAGCATGGTAAGAGGAATGTTGAAGAATGGAAGATCCAGTTAATTATAATTTCTTGAGACTTAACCACTCACTTACAGCTTTTAGGTGTTTCGACTGACAAACCATTTAGGATGAGTGGAGCATGTGGACGCAGTCTTCAGATTTTGAAGTGATACCAACAGGGTGAAGGAAGAGGCCTTTACTACACTGGTCTGTGACTGGGTACAAAGTTCATGGAATGTTGTAAAGGAAGAGGTAGTTGTGACATCATATCAAAAATGTGGCATAAGTAACAACCTTGATGGTTCTGTGAAGGATCTATTCTTTGAAATAGTTATTGATGAGCCAGTTCCTATTGCAGAGAGTTTCAGTATTGGAGAAAGTAAGGATATGGATGCCTACAGTGAAAATGAGATTTCAAGGTTTGAGGATGCTGATTTACCTTATAAAGATGATTATTTTCTAGGTTTTGCGAATGATTAAATAAACTTTTAAGATATATTTTACTTGTTTCAGTCATTAGACTGTGACCATGTATAATAGTCTTTGCTATGAAAATTAGTAATAAGATAGGCAGTAGCATACAATGATAGAGTATGCCAAAAAAATTTTCAGCTGATTAGGATCCACTACTATTTTCTTTATATATATATCTACATTTTTTCTATTATTTATTGAGGAAGTTACAAACATTTAAGCATAAGACAAAACTTCTATAATTTTTTTAAAAAGAGACTGTTTTTATCGAAAGGCTATAAAAGTAAAAGGATGTAAAAAATAAACTATAAAAATACTATAAAACGAAATTGGGAACGTCTTTCTTTACCAGTTCAAAAAAATCTAAAGTAAATTAAATTTAAAACCAAAAGATTAAGCATCTAAAGTAATTTATCAAATGACTATGACTAAAGAAATATACTTAATTAGTTATATATCCTTTCCTTTAACATGAATGCTTCATTCAATTAATTAATTGAATAAAATTATGATAAAAAGTCCCTAAAGTAATAAAATATTTTTCTATGAATAGAAAGAAAAATTATCCTAATATTACCTCATCTTTAAGATATGACTATTGCTGAAAAGAAGATGAGGAAAGTGGAGATGAAGAGTTGATATACAAAACCTTTAGTTCCAACTACAACTCATCGATTTATGACATCATGAGTTCTGGCCCCCACCGTTCTATTTGTTATTAGTTTCATCATTATATTTCTTACATTGATTGAAAGCACACAACACATATGGCTACTGTGAATCATCAGCTGACTTTTTAATACCCCACATTTTTAAAGTTTGTGTTCAAAGACTATAGCTATGCCATTTTGGTTTTTTATTCATTTTTATCAAAGAAGTTACATACACTTATGCTCAAGGCAAAACATATAAAATCTTTTTTTTAAAAAAAGGTTGATTTTACCAAAAAGCTATGAAAGTAAAGAGAACATAAAATAAATAAACAAAAAAAAAATACTATGAAAGAAAATCAGGAATATCTTTGTTTAGTAGTTAAAAAATGTGAAGTACATTAAAGCAAAAACTAAAAGACTGAACATCTTAAGCAGCATTTTAATAGAAACAAAGTCAATTAAATACTCAACCTTTCCTTTTCAAGATTAAAGCATTGCTTGGTTAATTAATTTACATAAATGCAACATGAAAAATTACACTAACTTTTTTGTTATATTTCTGTTGAAATTCAGTTTCAGTTAATTTTTAAGATAATGAAGAATTTAGTAAAATAAATTTGTTATTATTAAGTTGGTGTTTGGAATATAAATGAACACGAAGGAGCAATC
This sequence comes from Octopus bimaculoides, assembly GCF_046866305.1. Classification (NCBI taxonomy): domain Eukaryota; kingdom Metazoa; phylum Mollusca; class Cephalopoda; order Octopoda; family Octopodidae; genus Octopus; species Octopus bimaculoides. The sequence goes on from NC_142928.1 coordinate 53,674,536, forward strand.
TCAGGCAAGTTGATATCAATGGCGGTTATATGAAATAAATATTATAATTGATAAGTTTATTCTTACAAAATTTTTTGAAAAACTATTGTATCTAGAGAACTGGAGTTACATCAAAATCCAAAATTTACTAACATCTTGTTCTTAGAAACAGTATTGCTTCTACCAGGTTCTCTTTCATAGAAACCCTTCTGAAATTGGTAATTTTAATGCATTATGTCACAATTTACATTTAATCAGTAAATTGCACACACTGTATTGCTAACATAACAGATTTGGCAGTTATGAATTTCATTATCTTTTAAACCTAAACGAATAATATTTAACATGAATTTCCTATCCAAGTATATAAAAAGTTAGGCTACTACCAACTATCTACAGCCACAGCTAAGAGGCCTCCATCAATTCATTTTTCTAAGTTTTATAATCTGGTACACAAACTAAAACTATAAGACACAACTAAATTACAAAAAGCATGCAACAGCAACAAATAATGAAAAAGAGCCTGGTGTTGCCATCCGGTTTCACCAGTCCTCAGTCAAATCGTCCAACCCATGCTAGCATGGAAAGCAGATGTTAAACGATGATGATGATGGTAAGTGTATGATTTAGATTACCATATTTGATTGCATATAAGACTCTTCTCCTTTTCCAAAAAGTTGCCTCAAAAAATCATCCTAGGTCCTATATGCAGAGTTGGGTCCCATAAGCTTTAATGCACTTAAAACATTTTCTCCTGAAATTGTGAGGTATCTTCAATGCTATCAAATACGATAATTTGCTTTTCTTTTTTGGAAAATGTTCAACTTTTATTTTTTCTGTTTTAAAACTCAAATTTGTTTTTGTGATTTTTAAAAAAAATTTTCAAATTTAATAGCGATCAACTGTTCCATTTATCTTGCGGCAACTTTTGGTGGCTGATGTCTCATATTGATACTGGTGATATCATCAATGGATCCAAAGGCCAGAGATGGAAGTTGCTACAACAGCTGGGGCTAGGAAAATGCTGCAATGTTTATAAAGCCGTTCTTCTAGATGGAGATTGTCAGGTACCTTATCCCTATTGGCGAAATCATATCTTTTGATAAGTTTTTAATTGTAATTTCTTTTAACTTATTGTTTTAAAATTTTTTAAACAAATTTTAATTTATTTGATGATCTTAAATTCACAGTAAACTATTAAAGTTAAAATTTGGTGATTATTAAAGATTTTCTGGAAATATTTCGCAGTATAAGAATTGAAATGTCTTTATCTCTAAAAGTTGTATGTATGTGTGTGGGTTTGTGTACATAAAACCCTGTGCATTCTTTTCATATTCTTTGTCATCAGAAATGGTGACAACTTTTTGTTGGCACAATGAATAAAATATTTCTATTTCTAGGCTTCAGTGGGGCAGATTCCCTTCAAATTTTTTCAGGCTGGGGCATATGACTAAGAGCACATTGATCAAAACATTTTAACTACATCATGTAGCTTACTCAAAAAACAAGAAATACACAAGCAGGCAAACAAAATTTGAATTTTAGTATTATACAGATAAATAAGAATTACTGAATTTAGCAAGTAATCAACTGATTTTTATACTTCTTAATATGTTCAAAGCTTAACAGTAAATTATGATTAGATAAAGAAAACAATACTAACTTCATATGAGATTATAATAGGATTAAACAATAACATAGAATCACTAATTATACTACATTGTAATACAACCTTAATTGTATTTTTTTTAAAGGTTATAATATATACTGAGTGATGTAGGAAAGCTTTACTGTACCAAGCTTAAATGTCATATTAACTATTTTTTATTCTTTCTGTGGGTATTTGATTATTATAATTAAGAACAGACTTGTATAGATAAGACATTATGTTAAAATATAACTAAAATTAATGTGTAACTTTCTAAATTCTTCTCCTTCAGTTGCTAATTTTACCATTTTTCCTTTCAATTATTCACTTGCTTGATGAAATGTTTAAAATTTTAATTTGAAAGTACAACCTCTATATTACTGTTGTAGTTTGTGTGTGTGTGTGTGTGGGGGGGGGTGTCATTTATAAAATTATTTCAAGTTCTATTTTTTTTTTTTGAAATGTCCTAGGCTGCTGTGAAAGTTTACAAGAAAGGTTTGCAGTATGAAGGAGCTCAGCAACGTGAACAACTTTTACTACAAATTGTTTTACAAAAGCAGGGATTATGCAAACAACTTGGTATGGTTTAAACATTAAAACTTAAAATAGTTTATGTAAAAGATTTTTATGGTGAAAATAATCAAGTTCATTATCTTATATAGTTAAATTTCTCTTATATTTATACTTTTTATTATGAAGAATTTATTTGTTCTAGACTTAAAATTTAATTGATTTTCTTTCCTCATAGGATACCCTTTAGTGTTCAGAATATTCTACCAAACATAATATGCTTATTGATTCACATTGATTTGAATTAATCATGCATTATCTCATCTTAAAAATCTTGATGGTGTAATTACTTAATGTAGAATAACATTGTAGGGTAGGTGTGAGAGCCTGGATCTGGTCAGTTTGAACATAAAACAGATTAAATATTTTGGCCGGATATGGCCAGTTTTTAAATACTAAAGAGTTAAACTTATAGGTTACATGAAACAATCAACAACCTAAATCTACAGGTGCAAACTAGCATTCAATATTTGTTTCTTTTAAATATACCACAGAGCATATTTAGTACATCCTATTGCTTTGTTATTGTTTTGGTCCACACCTTGCACCAAGTCACCCCTGATTGAGCAGACCTGTTATCTAAAGCATTCCAGTATATGACCATTTTTTTGTATATCTAAAACTACATTATCCAATGTGCCCTTTCTTTTTTAAGATTAGGTTGTGACTTGAGGGAGATTGTCTGATATTTCTAGCTGGCTGAGCACCAATGAGAGGCTCATTTGTTGACTCAGTAGAAATGGTAGACATTAGACTCTGTCTTTTGCAGCATTTAGTTTACTCAATCTCAGTCTCCTGGAAAAATGCTGCTAAGACAGTCAGTTAACTTCCAATCTTTCTGCAATAATAGAATTAGTACCAGTAACATACTAGGATCAATTCAGTTGACTACAGATCGCCTACAAAAACAAAACAAATGGCTATAGGCTTCTCTAAGAGAACAGTAATAGAAATGATGTTATTAATGATGTTGTAAGGCGGTGAGCTGGCAGAATCATTAGCACACTAGGTGAAATGCTAAGCAGTATTTCATCTGTCTTTATGTTCTGAGTTCAAATGCTGCCGGGGTTGACTTTGTCTTTCATCCTTTCACCCCTTGTGTCTATAGTAGAAAGGGTTGTTAATGATGTTGTAATTGACTTTCTAAACAAATCTTTTGCAGTTGAAGTAATTGACAGTTTTCAAATAAATGGTCATAGTATATTGGTTGAAGAACTGCTGGAGTTGAATCTTTACCAAATAAAATGTTTAACAGAGTTGAAAACGTTCTCATTTTACATGATACAAATGTTTATAAAAGATGTTTTGATGTAAGTGTTTCATTTTCGTTTTGTTTGTTTTTTTCCTTTCATTCCTAGATATTATTTATTATTCAGTATCCAACTGATTTATTTTGTCTTTTCTAAAAGTGATAACATTTTATTATAAATCTTTGTGTATATTTGCTATTTTACTGTCTCTTTACAATATGACCTGATGTTTTGACTCTCATTCCTACAGAAGTGACTGGTTGTCCTTGGACATGAAGTGAGTGTGTGTATGTCAGTGTGTGTGTGTGTGTGTGTGTGTGCATTAATCTTTAAAAGGAGGGAGAGGGATCAAAATTGGTTAGTATTACTAGAAGATGGAGAATATTATCATATACATCTGGTTTCAGTTTTATGTCCATTCTTCCATGCTTGCATGGTTTGCATGAATATATTAACAAGACATTGTCTTAGAGCTGGATGCCTTTCTTGGTACTAACTTTTATCTGTTTTTCATGTAAGGGATCTCTTATTCCATGCTACTTTGAAGGTACTGGACTGCAGTCATGCTGGGGCCTTAAGATTTTAGTTACCTACAGTAGTTATTTCAGTCCAGTACTTATAGTATAGATTTGTGTGTGCCCATTTGTTTTACATGTTACATTCAAATTAGCTTTTAATTCACAATAGTTATTAAAATATAACTTTTTAAATAGAGCCACAATTTTATTACCTGACCCTGTCTGTATATTTTTTTTTTGTTGCAGATCTCTAAATGCAATTCACACCAATGGATTTGTACATGGTGACTTGAAACCTTGCAATTTGATGTGGAGTGCACAGAATGGATGTATGAAACTCATAGATTTTGGACTTAGTTTTCACATTAGTGATGAGGTACTTAAATAGTTACCTGACTTTTTATTTGCCTCTGCACACTCCCCTCTCCCACCTTTTTTTATCAAGTAACTACATGAGTAATCTTGAGTAGAATGGAAATTGCCCACAACCCATTTCCACAAGCATGTTTTGATTCTGATATTTATTAACATTTGTTGCTATTGATCTGGAGTGGCATGAACATCAAACTTATTCGTTCCTACAATATTCTGGAAGAGATCTGTAGAATGCTCTCTCCAAAATATGCTCATTAGCATAACCTAATTGCAGCCATAAGTAAACATATATAGGTGATATGTTATATTATTTGGCCCAAAATAGAGATGACAGTTTCTATAATTTGGGAGTTAACTAAAGTTATGAACTAGCAGTGTTGTTAAACTGAAATTATTCAAGACAGACAGTGTTTTAAAAAAAATAATAATGTAGTTGTTTAATCCTAGATTAACTTAGGTCAGGCAGACCATTAATCAATGTGACTAATCTCATCTACATTGTCCAGTATATCCTTCCTTATTTAAGATTTGAGGAATTTTAGCTGCTATTTCTAACAAGTTTAGTCACCTCAGAAAGAAATTCCTTGTGAACTCATAAAACTAATGTATTTGTATGTATGTTGGTGTGTGGTGTCTGTTAGGACTACGTGGCTATAGTTTAGAAAGTTGATTGTTTTAAGTGAGTTGATGTAAATTTGTGACTTACTGCCTGTGTCATAACATCATTGAAGATTTTATCTTCAAAAGATTAATTAAATAAGGATAGATTGGAGTAGTTTCCTGTGGTCTATGAGAAGACTTGAATTCAATTTGCAAACAAAGGAATTATCAATTAACACATTGCCCACAATGTTTACGGAAGTGAACTAACTGAGCATTATTATTGTTTATACAGTATCTATTTACAACTACTTGTATTGTGTTAATAAAACTTAAGTAACTGGCTTTGCTAGGAACATAGTAACTAATAAACTTTACTTACTGTGGTTCAAACTGTATCATCATCATTGTTTAACGTCTGCTTTCCATGCTAGCATGGGTTGGACGATTTGATCTGATCTGGCAGAGTTTCTACAGCTGGATGCCCTTCCTAATGCCAACAACTCTGAGAGTGTAGTGGGTGCTTTTACGTGCAACTGGCACGAGGGCCAGTCAGGTGGTACTGGCAACGGCCACGCTCAAATGGAGTTTTTTACATATCACCTGCACAGGATCCAGTCCAGTGGCACTGGCAACGACCTCGCTTAAATGTTTTGTTCACGTGCCACCGGCACAAGTACCAGTAAGGCGACGCTGGTCGCTGGTAACGATCACGCTCAAATGGTGCTTTTTACATACCACCAGCACGGAAGCCAGACAACTGCTCTGGCAATGATCACACTTGGATGGTGCTGTTAGCACTCCACTGGCACGGGTGCCAGTCATCGAATTTAGTTCAATTTTGATTTCGATTTCACTTGCCCCAACAGGTCTTCACAAGCAGAGTTTAGTGTCCAATGAAAGAAAGGTTGGCATGGGTGCCAGTCATCGAATTTGGTTCGATTTCGATTTCGATTTCACTTGCCTCAACATGTCTTTGCAAGCAGAGTTTATTGTCCAATGAAGTAAAGGTATGCATAAGTGGGCTGGCTACACCCCTGGCAAAGGCCATGGGTTATGGTCTCACTTGGCTTGCCAGGTCTTTTCACGCACGGCATATTTCCAAAGGTCTCGGTCACTAGTCATTGCCTCGGTGAGGCCTAATGTTCAAAGGTCGTGCTTCACCACCTCATCCCAGGTCTGCCTGGGTCTACCTCTTCCACAGGTTCCCTCAACCGCTAGGGTGTGGCACTTTTTCACACAGTTATCCTCATCCATTCTTGCCACATGACCATACATACCAGTGCAATCGTCTCTCTTGCACACCACAACTGATGCTTCTGAGGTCCAACTTTTCTCTCAATGTACTTACACTCTGTCGAGTATGCCCACTGACATTACACATCCAGTGGAGCATACTGGCTTCATTTCTTGCGAGCTTACACATGTCCTCAGCAGTCACAGCTCATGTTTCACTGTCATGGAGCATGGCTGTCTCATACACATGTGTCACACACTCTGCCTTTTACTCTGAGCGAGAGGCCCTTTGTCACCAGCAGAGGTAAGAGCTCTCTGAACTTTGCCCAGGCTATCCTTATTCTAGCAGCTACACTTTCAGCACACCCTCCCCCACTACTGACTTGGTCACCTAGGTAACAGAAGCTATCAACTACTTCTAGTTTTTCTCCCTGGAATGTGGCCAAAGTTGTTTTCTGCACATTTTCAGTGTTTATTGCTCCTGAGCATCTGCCACATACAAAAACTATCTTCCAAGTTAGCCTTCTTTTGATATTGCTGCACCTCTTATGTGTCCATAGCTTACACTGGGTACATCTTATAAAGTTTCTATCTACACCTTTTCTGCAGATCGAGCAGGGCCATCTACCTGAAGGGGTTTGTGATTTTTCGACCTTCCTACTTATTAGGACTTTGGTTTTAGCTAGGTTGACTCTAAGGCCCTTCAATTTTAATCCTTGTGTACATACATATGTATACATTAGACTGGAATTTAGGATTAAGAATTACATTACATTTATAAAAAAAAAGAATGAAATTAATTCTTTACTTGTGAAAAAAATACATTAATCAAACCACCTTAATTAGTTAATGAAAAAGTTACAAATATAAAATATAATAACTTTTTTTGTTTTGAAGCTCACTTAATCTTGTGTTTAATATTGTTATAGGAAGGCGACAAGCTGGCCTGATTGTTAGCATGCTAGGCAAAATGCTTAGAGGGATTTCATGTCTTTACAGTCTGAATTCAAATTCCACCAAGGTAGATTTTGCCATTCATCCTTTCTGGGTGGATAAAATAAGTACCAGTTGAAACACTGGGGACAATGTGATTGACTTATCTCTCCCATAAAATTGCTAGTCTTGTGCCAAAATTTGAAACCAATATTGGTATTATGGTTTATTTTAAAATTTTTTAACAATGATTATAATGATTAACATGTAATATTTTATGCAATTAACTATTTCAGGATGTTTGTCAAATTCAATCCCCCAGCTATCGAGCTCCAGAAGTTGTTATGTATAACAAAGGCAAAAGAGATATTAAACTGACTCAAGCAGTAGATTTGTGGAGTTTAGGGTGCTTACTCATCTGGATGTTCACAGGTCAAAAGATGTTCCAGAAAAAGCCAGCTGGTCCCTGTAATAATTGTAGTGTAAGTACCTGACTCATCATCATCAACATGTAATGTCTATTTTCCATGCTGGTATGGGTTGGACAGTTTGATAGAAGCTGACCAGCTGAAGGGCTGCTCAAGCTCCATGTCTTTTTTTTGGCATGGTTTCTATGACTGGATACCCTTCCTAATGCCAGCCACTTTACAGAGTGTACTAGGTGCTTTTATGCAGTACTGGTACAGGTGCTTTTTACGTGGCACCAGCATTTACAAGCCTGCAAGATTAGGGATGCTCAGCTGGAGAGGGTTGCAAGGGATGAAAGCTATTTTGTAAAATCAAACCAGTTTATATGACAATGGGATTTTGTGTATCCTGTGGATCTGAAAAATAGTCTGAATTTAGTAGAGTTTGTAGGGGACTGATGGGAATTGACATTGTTACAGGCTGTTAGGTAGAGAGAACCATATGGTGTCTTAAACTGATATGTAGATTAAAGATAGCCACTGTGGCTGGTGTTACTATGTGTATTGATGTTATTCTGTGGTAATTGGGAAAAAAGCTATTAACGTCATTAGAGTTAGGCTAAAGAAGTTTGATTGATGTAATTATAAGTGACGAGGGAGATAACTTTGTAAAAGAATAAGCAGAATAACCAGAATAAATAATAGAAAAGGAACGCAACTACGGTAATGGCTTAAGATTCATAGTTGGGAAATTGACAGAATTAAATCCTGTATTACTGGTACCGATATTAATACCAGTAATATGTATAATTATTATTTTTAGTGTTTTGCTTCTTTAATTTTAAAAATTTCTCTGTAGGATAAAAAGTCAAGTTGATGGATTTTGAATCTCAAATCAAACATGGCAAAATTAAGTTTTGTTGCACAAAGTATATATGTATTGATAAACTGAGACTAAACTTTTGATTTTGACTTATAAATGATACTGCAGGCAGCTGTAATACAGAAGTAGTGAAAATACTTTTATTTTAGTTTTCCTTTTATGTTTGATATTTTAAATATGAATCCATATAAGTATAGATTAGTTAATCTAATGACAATGACAATAAATCAAGAACATTTGAAGAATTACATAACAAAATAATTGTTTTAATTTTATATTTATAATTATCAGTTGCAGAAGAGAAATGTGGAAAACTGTGAATATGGCATTTTAGCACAACAAATGATTGATGATAAAATTTCAGAAGAACCATTGCGTAGTTCAGAAATGGGATCTGCTTGTCTAACCTTCCGAAAATTAGTGTCTCGGTATGAATGTTTTGATACTATAAATATTTGACATCTAATTTTTTTTGTTGCCCATGTAAATGTTTTATTATTGTTATTGACTTTTTTTAATTGATAAATGTAAATCCCACTTTTTGTGTGTTGTATTTTGTTTTATATTGTTTTCACTATCTTTGGCTTTTGTGGCTAATAAAAGAAATTACTACTATTAAGACAAATGGCAGTGACCTGGCAGAATTGTTTGTTAGTGTGTTGGACAAAATATTTAGTGACATTTGACCCATCTTAATATTTCAAATTCAAATTCTACCAAGGTCAACTTTGCCTTTCATCCTTTCGGGATGGATAAAATAAGTACCATGCATTGGAGTCAGACATCAACAAGCCCTCTCCCCCAAATTTCAGGTCTTGTACCTACAGTAAAAAAGATTATTATTATTATAAAGGAAGTGAGCTGGTAGAATCATTACTGTGCTGGATAAAATGTTTGGCAGAATTTCTTCTGGGTTTTTAAGTGAATTCTGCCAAGGTTGACTTTGCTTTTCATTTTTTGAGGGTCAATAAATTAAGTACCAGTTTGGCAGTGGGTCATTGTAATCAACCTTCTCCCTCTCCACAAAACTCAGCTGGTTAAGGTCAAACCACCGACAAGCAAATCTGTGGTATTGAGAAGTATATTTGCTGTAGCCCAAGACTAAACAATGTACATAATAACACTTCCAATCAGTTAAGATGAGAAGCCATGAAAGCCACTGTCTAGTACTGCATCAGGGCATTTATTATTATTATTATTATTATCATTATTATTCATATACACACAAGAGATTAGACTTTTTATTATTATTATTATTGTTCCTGAAAGGTTGAGCAGAGGTGACAAATGCTTACATTGCCTCCATTATCATTTATTGCCTGAACGTTGTGCCTTGTCCCAGTTACTGCTTGACCAGGTTGGAGCGTCTCTTATTTAGATTCTTGTGGAAGAGATGCATTCCAATGATCAGTCTGTCAGTCTGTTGCTAGCATCCTCTGAATGACAGATTTGGTATGCTGTGGCTCCTAATGTACAGATATGCTCTTAGGTTACACCACCTGCAATGATTTCTGGATGGATGGCGAGCATGTGTGGGCTCCATTTGTGAGGCTCATCTTGATTGAGCTGTAGTCCTGGGTGAAGAAAAGACCAAGACTGGGCACCTGGCACCTAGAATGTTGTCAGACAGTCACAGCCCTCTACTAGTCAAGCAATGGGACTGGTGGATGTTCCGCTTTAGAAACTTATAGAGGATTAGTGGTGAGGAAGTGTGATGATGTTCTCAGGGAAAATCTGGGCACTGATTAGAATGGACTGGCTAGTCTGTTCCGGAGGACTTTCTGGTCAGGAACTATCATGGATAATTTGCAGATGTCCTTGGCATGGCAGTGCTACTGGGGAGCACTACTGGTTTGAGATAAACTCTACAGCCACAAATGTGCTGTCAGACGGGCTTGTCTAAGTTGTGACCATTCTGCATACCATTGTTCAGTGTCTGGGCATTGCTGACTTGCATGGTTATGTTGAACAGCTGCTGTCACATGTGGGATGGATCTGTCTGTCAGCTGAGTCTGCAGTGATGATCGCACTGCCGTCCTCCTTCACTCATGCAGGCAAGGTAGTTTACCTTTGCCTGGTGGCTGTGGCGAAAGAGGTTGTTTGGTGGACAAGGCTGAAAGGCAAGAGGGCAGATATATTCCTCTTTAGTAGAGCTCACATTGACTTCTTCAAGTTTCACTTGAAAAGGAAATTGAGAGTGCAGAGGAAAGTGATGTGCTTGAGTAAGTTTATTGAAAGATGGGTGAAAATTGTGAAAATGGCAAGAGTGGATGGTACCTCTCTAAGTGTAGACCTGTGAGTCGGAGAGAAGGAATAGGTGAGAGCACTTGCTCTTGGGCTTTCAGGGAAATCTCAGACAGTGGGGTTCCTCGATTATCCCGAGAGGCTTTCCTGTATTAAGAGAGCCACATCTCTGTCATCTTCCCCGTCACCTTTTTGGGTTTTTTTAACCTTTCTATGCTATGCATATGTCCCTTCTTTTTCAGTGTATACTGTGTATACTTTCTTTCTTTCTTTCCTTTTTTTTATCATTTCATTATATCTAAACCCCCACACTTTATGTCTGTCTTTCTATTGTCTCCCTCATCCTTCTCCCTTGTGGCAGATAAATGAAATTATTATTATTATTATTATGATGATGATAAGATGGCAAACTGGCAGAATCATTAGCACACCATGCGAAATGCTTAGTAGCATTTTGTCTCTCTTCATGTATTGAAATCAAATACCACTGGGGTCAGCTTTGCCTTTCATCCTTTCAAGGTCGATAAAATATCAGTTGGATACTGAAGTCAATGTAATCGACTATCCCACTCTCCAAAATTTCAGGCCTTATGCCTATAGTAGAAAGGATTATTATTATTATTATTATTATTATTATTATTATTGAGCGAGAGAACATTGCATGCTATCAAAGTGACACTGGGGTAAAATATACAAAGCCCAGTATCTCAAAGGATGTTGAACAAAACACCCATGTTTCCAAAGGTGAATTAACCAAACCCCAAAGAATTCCTCTCAACACATGGCTATGATGCTCCCACACTACTTCTGCTGATGATATGTGTATCAGAGATACACATATCATCAGCCACTAAGGAACATGCTCGACAGGTTATGGTGAAACACTGACAAGCAAATCTGTGGTATTGAGCAGAGTATTTGCTGTAGCCCATCTTTTATACCAAGCAGAATTACTACTACTACTACTACTACTACTACTACTACTATTTTGTTGCAGTTGTTGTTGATGTTGCTGTTATTATTTTTGTTGGAGACTTCCTCATTGGCTTGTGTTTATTACATTTACTGCTGGCTATCATGAGTTATTGCTTAAAATTGAAACTGTTATGTCTTCAAAGCTATAACTAGCATTAAGGATATTAACAGAAACTAATGCTTGCAGTGTATCTCTTTGAGTATGTGTTGGTTCTGTAAAAGATTTTTGTGCACTCTTATAAAGGTATCTTTATAAAATATTGTTTAAATTTTAATAATTGCAAATTTAATTCTTTGATTTTTTTTTTTTGACATTATTTTTCATCAACAGTGTGATAACATGTAAAGGCTGTGAACGTTTAACAAGTCAGACTGCACAAAATCATCCTTTCTTTTCAATTCCATTTGGTAAATATTATTCACTTCTGTGAGTGTTGTGTGTTTCAAATGTATTTGTCCATTGTTGAATTGAGATTATTTTTAAACCTACTAGGAAATGAAAAAAATTGCTCATTTGAAAAATAGTTAAGGGTTAGCAATAGAAGGAGAATCTGGCTGTAAAACAGTGCCTCGGTAATATGTATTCATCTAACCCATGCTACTATGGAAAGATAGATGTAAAACAGTATGCCATCATCTTCATCAGCATTCTACATTTGCTTTCTATGCTAGTATGGGTTGGATGGGTTCTAATCTGAGTTTTTTTTACAAAGTGTTGCTCTCTGAGCTAGGTTGGAGGACAATATGTCTCTTGTAATTTTCATTTTTGTTTTAATTTCTATGGTTAAATACCTTTCCTAACACCAACCACTTTTCAGAGTGTACTGGGTGTATTTTATTGTGGTACCAGTAATATAGTGGTCGCTATGTCGTCAACAAGAGTAAAGAATCCTCCCAACATCATGATTCCACTCTCTTGGCAATCATTATACAGAGTGACCTGGGTAGATCTATATTATCATCAGCACTAGCAGAGTGTCTCCTACTCTATAAGATATATGTGTGTGTACACATATATCATCTTCATCATCATCATAATTTAACATCCCTTCTTCCATGCTGGTGTAGGTTGGATGGTTTGATATGAACAGAGGGCTATGGCAAATTTTAATGTTTGCTTTTGCATGGTTTCTACAGCTGGATACTCTTTCTAATGCCAACCACTTATAAAAAGTGTACTGGGTGTTCTTCTTGTGGCAGCAGCACTGGTGATGTCACCAAGTACCAGCAAAACAAGATCCTCAGCTTAGTGGGGTGTAGTACTGAGGGATGAAAAAGTAAGGTAGAGGGGCAGGAGTGAGTATCTTGCTGAAGAGATGAATACATGGTTTGCCCATCTGGAAAAAGAAATAGAGAAATATGTGAGGTCAAGGTACAAGGTGAATAAAAAATAGAATAGCCACCTTTTTTAAAAACAGAACCATCTTATGGTGTTACTTGGTTTAGTTATATTTATGTAAACTAATATTTATCTTATTGTAAAAACTTTTAGTACCTGATCTGAATGTTTTTATGTAAACTATTTTTTGACCCATCACAGAGGATACACAAAACCTCAAATTTTTTCTTATAATTGTCAAAGATTCTACCACTTGATTTGAATACATTTATATAAACTAATTTTCAACACCACAGAGGATGCACAAAGCCTCATACCTTACTTCTGAAAATCTTTTTAAATAAGTGAAACCAGTTAAGTTAATAAATACTTTTAAAAGACTCCTGCATTTTCAGATTCTTTTCTTTGTGTGTATATATATATATATATATATATATATATATATATATATATATATATATATATATGTGTTGCTATATATATATGTATGTATGTATATATATAAAAGTATATTTGCATATGATATTTGTGTATGTATATCATCATTATCATCATCATTTAACAGCTGTTTTCATGTTGACACAGGTTGGACAGTTTAACAGGAACTGGTAAGCCAGAGGGCTGCACCAGGCTCCAGTTGTCTGTTTTGGCATGCTTTGTATGACTGGATACCCTTCCTAATACCAACCACTTTACAGAGTGTACTGGGTGCTTTTTACACTGTGCCAACATGGGTGTTTGTTATGTGATGCCATCATTCATCACAGGTGCTTTTTACATGATGCGAGAATGAGTGCTTCTTATGTGGCACTTGCACATGGCGCCAGCACAGGTGCTTATTTCATGGTGCTGGCACAAGAGCTTTGCTAGTTCAGGTGCTTTTTACTTAGCACCAGTACCTGCAGCATCACCAAATGGTTTGCAAGACAAGGAAATCGCAGCTGTGAGAGTAGTGACTGTGTGCCAAGTGAGAGGTTGGAGTATGCTAGAGGATCAGGGATAGCTGTCGTATATGTGTGTGTGTGTGTGCATGCATGTGTGTGTATATATGTATACATACATACACACACACGTGTATATATATAAATATATATATATATATATATATATATATATATATATATATATATAGAATGGAATATATAGAAATGACTTGGTGATTGGAAAAGTGATATAAATGTTTTCTTTCTCTAGAGCCTTCTTTCTGTGATATGCTACTACTGCCAACAGTTGTTATCAGGATACTGAACAGTATAGATGTAAATGAAACAGACACTCATGCAGGTAAAATTGCCTCTGTCTTTCTGTGTTGCTCATTTTTTCATATATATATAACGAGACTCGGAATTATATTAACTTAATAACTGCATTCAGTATACATATATTTTTTGTTTCATATTTTTTAAAGAAAAGTCAGTTAATAAATATATTTGAACATTTATAAATATAAATGCAGATGTGGCTGTGTGAGAAGAAGCTTGCTTCCCAACTACTTGGTTCTGGATTCACTCCTACTGTGTGCCACCTTGGGCAACCAAAGCATTGTGAGTGAATTTGGTAGACAGAAACTGAAAGAAGCCCATCGTATAGGTGTGTGTGTATGTTTGTTCCCCCACCACTGCTGGAAAATCTATGTTGGTGTGTTTACATCCCTGCAACATAGCAGCTTGGCAGAAGAGACCAATAGAATAAACACCAGGCTCACAAGAAAAATAAATACTGGGATTGAGTCATTCAACTAAAAATTCTTCAAAGCCATGCCCCAACATGCCCACAGTCTAATAACTGAATCAAGTAAAAATTATGTTTAGTGAGTGTGGAATCTTGGAATGTAAATTTGAATATTGTGTTGGATTTGGTTGACTTTATTTCTTGGATAATCTTTTAACTGTGACTCTTTCTCAAATTTTTGAGAATTTTTATAAGAGGAATAAAAGGTTTTAAAGAAATTCTGTAATTTGAAATGAAATTTTACAACTGTATCAAGTGAAAGTCTAAGAGTTGAAACTGGTGCAATTACTGTGTGTGAAAGTATGTGACCTGGAGGTTAAGTAGCTGGACTCACAATCATATGGTTGTGGATTTAGTTTCCAGGCTGGGCAACACATTGTGTTGTTGTGTGAAGCATTTCATTTCACATTGCTCCAGTCTACTCAACTGAAAAAAAAACAAAAACAAATTAACTGCACCTGCTGTTGAATAGGCACTGGAAACTATTTGCCCTAAATTGTGCAAATCCTTTTAGTGGCCCTTGAATGATGAGTTACTATGGAGAATAGAAAAGGTTTAATGTTTTGGATTGAGACTCTTTATAGAGGAAGAGAAAAGATAGTGCTATGTATTGTAGTTGAAATATATCCAAAATTACTGAACCTGAAGTGTTGGACATTTTCTGTATTCATCATTATTACATTTAATAATAGCCAACAAGGACATGCCAGAAAAGTCTCTTGACTTTTATAGAAATAATACCCTAATCTCCCTCATAACATACCTAACATCTAAGAACAAGGAAAGGAATATTTGATAATCCTTGCTTCACTAGTCCAGGGATAGAAGCAGCTGGAATACTTTTGGTCATAAGTCTGCTTGATTGGGGCTGACCTGGGGTAAACAACATTTCATTTTGGATTCATTTGTTGCCCACACAGATCCTGAACAATTGCCTTTGATTCTGGATATTACTTTGCATATATAAATTTGACATAAAGCTTTTAAAGCAAATTTGGAAATTATTAACTTTGAGCTTATCTGTTTCAACAAGTTAGTTATATTAACTATGTTGACAAGTTTTCAAAACAGTTTAACATGAAATTTTATTTCTAGCCATCAAAGAAGAATTAACCAGTAGATGCTGTAAATTTGGAAAGTTGGTTAAATGTGTTCTTCCAACTGAAGGCAAAGGAAAAGGAATTGTGAGTAAAAAAATATTTTCAAATGATGTCAAAGTTCAAACATAAAAAAAAATCATTGTGTTATATTACTATTTGTGTGTGTGTGTGTGACAGGCACACATTGTAAAAGTGCATCTTTGGTGCAGGTCTGAAAAAGTGCCACTCTAATGTCTAAAAACACAAATATTACATAAATTTTCACTTTGAACTTTTGTGTAAACTGGCAGTGAAAGCAGAATTGGTACAGAAACAATTGTAACTGATATATTAAATATGTGCTAAAATCTTTTGCTGTCCTCTTATTTGGATTAGATTTTACTCTTCACTGAACCTACACAATGGTTTTACTATTGTAAAACCAGGATTTTCTGCACCTGAAGAATTTTGGTATTAGTCTAGAATCCAATAATGTTGACAGCCAAGAGCTCTGGTTGAGTACTGCATTGGAAGTACCCTATCTTTCTACCTTACCAGGACCTTTATATATATATATATATATATATATATATATATATATATATATATATATATATATATATATATATATATGTATATGTATATATATATATATATATATATATATATATATATATATATATATATATATAAAGGAAAGAAAAAGGTCAATAAATACTTGCCATTACATTTTTAATCAACCAAATATGAACCATTTTGTTGCACAATGCATCTCCATCTTTCCTTTAACTTGAAAATACCTTCCCAGTCCCACCAAACACAGATCATTGTCTTGCATGGATGCAGCTCTGACTTGGCTCAAGATGTTGCTTGCTAGTTGGGACTCAGCCATTCTTTCCTCTGCTTTATATTGACATAAAGATACAACAATAGATGAGTACTGGAGTTTTGTCTCTTTCATTGAGAGTGTTGAACTTAATTACATCTTCAAACTAAATGGGTTTCAAATGGAGACATCATGATCTGTTTTCTTTTAATATGCCAAGTTCTGTAAGTTATGAACCTTTATTTTTAAAAAAAATATTTTTATTATTTTTAGATATTTATGAAATTTGAAAAGGCAGTGGAAGCCATCACAGCTTTTATACAGATTAATGGAAAGGTCTTGCATAACCGGACAGTGATCACAACATATCATTCAGTTCGCGACTTTGATGCTGGAATATATTATTAATAATTTAAGAATTTTTATTTTAGCATATAATAGGGTTAATTACATTGTAGGAGAATTATTTTTAATCATTTAAGAACACACAAAAATTGTTATAGCAGCCTACGTGTTTTTAAATAGCCAAAATGACTTTTCCACTGTATAATAGTCTCAAATCAAGTTACTTGCCAGACAAGTACAACTTCAAAACATATGGAAAATTGAACAATTACCAAGTTCCATGAGTTATGTGATAAATACTGTAATTCTTTACTTGCTTTATATTTATATTCCTTGAAGGTTATTTTATCAAAATATCTTCAGCTTTAACATTTAGAAATTAACCAAGTATTTTGTACTCTATGATTGTCTATGCAGTAAAATGATATGATGGCATCCAGCTGTAAAAACTATACCAAAAGTAGCACGATGTACACAATTACAGTATTGGCCAGTATTTTTTCTCTGTTGTTGTGTCTGTCAGATGTTGAAGAACTATGACAAGTGGTGAGAAGTTATGAGACCCGTCCATGCCAGCATGGAAAAAAAAGGATATAAATTGATTACTTTGATGATGATGATTGATATTTTATGATATTTTGTCATTTTGAATATTGTCGTTGACAAGTTACAACATGTTTAGACAAGAAAAGAATATAGAGATAACTTTGTTTTCGGTTTTTTACTATATTTATTTTCGCTAAATGGCATCAAAATAATATTTATATATTTTGTACCAAGTAAGTTCCTAGCAAACTGATTCACATTCCTAGTAGCCATTAAGCTTTATTCATATAATTAAAGCTTTCTTTCTCTATTAATTATAAGTTACAGGCCTGGGGCCTATGTAAGAAGTCCATGTATCGGTATGCATATGAACATATGTATGTATGTATGTATATATTTGTATGTATATACATATATATGTATATGTATGTATGTATATACATATATATGTATGTATATACATATGTATGTATATACATATATGTGTATATACTTATATATGTATGTATATATATGTATGTATATACATATGTATGTATGTATATACATACATATGTATGTATACATATATATGTATGTATATATACATGTATGTATATATACATGTATGTATATAAATATGTATGTATATACATATATATGTATGTATATACCTATATGTATGTATGTGTATACATATGTAAATATGTATATACGTATGTAAATATGTATATATATATATATATATATATATATATATATATATATATATATATATATGTGTGTGTATATATATATATATATATATGTATGTATGTATATACATATATGCATGCAAACATACATGCATACATACATACATACATACATACATATGTACATATGTATCATGCATGTAGTCAGTACTTAGTATTGATGACCCCTTTCTGCCGTATATTTTCCTTTAAATATCTCGGGAGTGTTAAAAGTAATGCTTATCTATGAACTCTCACTAGGTATTTTTGTTTGTCCAACAATTATTTATATGTTTTATGTGTGCTATTTTGCAACAAAATATATCAGTTATATTTTCTTTTTTTTTGTGATTTGGTGCTACTTCATAGACTGTTTAAAATACTATGTTGGAAATCTATTTTTCGTATTTTTAAAGATTTTGGAAAAAAAAAATGATTCCTATGAATGTTGAAGGATATTTTACCAACATTATAAACCTTCAATGTGACATAATGGTTTTACTGGCTTTCCATAAACAAATTATAAATTGCATTTTTAAAAGTGTGTGAATGTTTGTATTTAGGAAGAGATGTTTTCATCTTTTTATTTATTTTAATATTTTCAAATGACTTCCATAATATTTATGTGATATATTTTGTTCAAAAGAAACTGTTAATGCTAAATTATCTATTGTCGTTTTTAAAGAAACACATCTTAAAATATCAATGCCAAACTGCACCAAAAATTTTCTTGCTTTAATATGCAAAAATTGAACTAATAATTTTAATTTAATGCATAGTATTTTATGTAAAATTTATTGTAAAAGATTCCTTTTTTAACACTTGTTATTATCTTCTGTTTTGCACCTCACCTGTCATTTAAAAAGGAAATTTAAAAAAACAAAAAAACATTTCTTTTGCCCATATTGTTTATACTAATTAATTTATTGGAAATAATTGATCTGCAAGGCAAAGAACTGTATCTTAAACTCAGGGAAGATTGTTATTTTTAAATGGATACTAAATTCAGTACATTGTTTAACAGGATACTATTTTGACCAAATGATATCAATACTTTATATTTATCTTAACTAATATAATAATGCACTAAATAGTAACTGGGGCAAAATTATTTAATTCAAGCTTTTAAATAGTATTTACTTTTCTTGTATATTTAATTATTTTAATTTTCTTCGTGACCAATAATATATCAAGAATTATACTAATTTTTAAAAAAAATATATAATTATTATGAATTGCATACTTAGTTGAATTTTTTTAATTCATGTATTTAAAAATAATTCTTTATTTAAAAACAACCTGAAAGGTGCTAATTCTAATAAAAATTTATCTAAAGTAATACATATTATTTTATTCATTTGTGACATTTCCCTCTCAGTTTCCACCATTCCTTATTCATCATACTGAACTGTTCGTCCAAGACTGTCAAATTCACAGCCATTAATATACCTTTATTAATTCACATATCAACATCAGCAAAATTCCATCAACATATCAATTTTTGATTTTGTAAAATATTCAAATAAATAATGAAAATAATAGACATTTGTCATATTAAAATGTTCTTTTTTAAATTAATTTGTTTTATATTAAACCAATTTTTAAAAAAATTTTATTTTTTTGTTTGTTTTTGTTAAAATATTTTAAATAGTCATATAAGTGTAGATATTATACATTGTTAACTATTATGCATCTTTAAATGAGGACATTAAGTTATACTTACAATTAAATAGTTACGTTACTCCTCATCTCATACCAAAGGTATTGTTTGACAAGTTTTATTTATCAAAATTTTAAATTCTAAAGATTTGTTCATTTTATGTTTTGAATTTATATTGGAAAACGTTTTCTAGATCATTTTATTGCTCTTAATTTTTGTTTCATATGCTGGTGTCATAGTGTTTGTTTTTCAGCCATGCAACAGGCACATAAATAGATTTAAAAGTATAAGATTACGTTTCCTTCTGCTCTCATCAATTTATAATAGAAGAAATTATTTATCATTATAGTAATTGAGTTTCAAAGATATGATTACCATATGAATCTTGTATATATATTTAATATTCAGAATGTTAAAGGGTTTTATAAATAATTTTTAAAAAGTCTTTATTGTCTTTGAAACAACTGATGAAAGGCAAATACAACTAACTTCTAGTAATTATCATTGCTTTTAAACAGTGATTATCACAATACTAATTAATACACATAAATATTGTAATGATCACTACTTGAAAGAACATTGCCATTTATAACACTAAGTGGTACAGGATAACATACTTAATATAATGAGCTAAAAAACCACTCCATTTTTCAATGAAAATTATCACTTGTAGGAAAATAAATTTTATTAGCTTACTAATAATTCTTATGAAGACAGCCATGGGAGACAATAATCAATTAGAAAATTGGATGGAGGATTCAGTGAGTGATTGAATTTGATCTTTGGCAGGTATGGTAACAACTCTAGATATGTTTCAGTATTATTAGACCTCCTCAGCTAAATGTACTAACCGGTACTTACCCAGATCCACAGTTACTGAGATTTTTAGGGTGGTGGGTGGGTAACTGTATTAATTATATTATCTCACTTCACATGCAGAATCCATCCATAGAAAATATCCCCCCCACTGTCATCATTTGTCATTAATAGCCTCTTAATTATATTGACATTTTCATAGTACATACTCCCTACCTTTCTTTTAACAGATACAGTTTAAACTAGTCACTAACATTCTTAAAACAGTAATAAATTGACAACAGTACAACTGAACTATTTTGTTTTCAATTTATCTTTTCTTTATATGATCTAGTTTGACAATAAGTGGTACTATTTGCTTCTAATTGTTTATCTAGATCAAGTTGTTGAATGTGATTCAACAAAATTATTCATTATCTGTTCAAATGTCATATTTATTTGGCTTCTTATTGTTTTTCTCACCCCACATAAGAAATTTGTTTTTCTTTTTTTCACCTTGTAACACTTTACCAACTTTTGTTTTTCTTTTTGCTATGATTCAAACCTATTCCTTGCTTTTTCCCTGTTGTTTCCACATTGCCATTTTATATTGTTTATTTTGAAATTGTTTACATTTTGTATTAAGTTTTTATTTTGTAACTATTTTAAAAGTAGTCATGAAAATCATTACTTTCATGTTAAATTAAAAAGCATTTCTTCTTTATATGAATAAAATTTTTGTCCTGATGCTTTTGTTGAAGTATTTTTTGTGTCAAGCTAATCAGTTCAGCATCAACACAGAGGTTAAGCAAGCTTGTTGTTGTTTCCAAATCAGCACTAATTAAGTAAACCAATGATCAACAGAAGTCAAGCCATGATCATCCTGTATTTTCTTTCAGACAATGTGTACCCTGAACTCCACTATCCAGTGTGTCCCTCAGTTTTGTAGGGTGTTGCTTGAGGAAAACTTGGCTGCTACTTCTTGCAAGTCAATTAACCACAATGAGGCTCCCTCGTTACTTCAACTGTAGAATAGTTATTCTGATAGGCACAGGTGTTCCATGTTCAGCCCGACTTAATGGCAACTTGGACAAGTATCTTCTACTATAGCCCTGGGCCAACTAAAGCTTTGTAAATGATTTTGTAGACAGAAACTGCCTACCAAAACCATTATATGTATGTATGTTTTTGTGTGTGTGTGTGTGTCTTGACAACACATGATAGTTGTAAAATGGTTGTCACTGTTATACAAGCAGTGTCATTCATTTCCAATATTCTGTGAGAACATGTCTGACCATGGGGAAATATTACTTTACTTGTAAACAGGTGAGAGTTGGCCGCAGGAAGGACTCAGGAATCTGCTCAGTCATAGGCAACTTGTTGACTTTGTTTATAACATGGTTGTAGCTTCCAATTAAGATGACGTAGAGTAAGTAAGAGAGGGAAAATGGCAGAGTGATGATGAGGAGATGAAGCCAAAAAAAATGAAGGAGATTGAGTGCAAGGTATAACTACTGTGATGACAATGCTGCTAACCTAAGAAGAAAGAATTAGATAACATTGGTTTCTTTTTCTTATTTGCTGGGTCTGGAGGAAGTGGCAGTATGTGTGGCCCTTTCAGAAAAAACTGAAACCTCTGAGATTAATGTCATTAATGTTCCACTTAAAACTGTAGCATGTTGACACTTTCAAGAATGGCATGAGCCAAGAAGAGATTCTAGAAGGCTAATGTTCTTGAGAGGGAATAACTGGGCATAATGGTTAGAGTGAGGCTTGAGAAAGATGGACTCTACAAGGGTAATGGAAGGAGAGGAGATAAGTGGAGGAAGCACAAGACCAACCAACTCAGAGGAACAAAGACCACTGTAATTCTATTAGACAACTCATACAATTTTCTCAGTTTTTTTTTTTTCAGTTTCTTTCTCTTCCTTTTATTTACATGAATAATTTGACAGTTGAAATTTCTCTTTATTTGTTTTAACCCAATTATTGTCTAACTTAACTCTTTAGCATTTAAATGGGCTATATCTGACCCAAATATTCAATGTTCAAACCAACCAGATCTGACCTCTCACACTTACCCTACGATGTTGTTCTAACTATATACAATTACATCATTGAAATCTTGACGATATGAGATAATATTTGATTAATTCAAAACAAAGAGGTTGATTTAGCATTATATTTGACTGAGTAGTCTAAATGTTAAAGGGTTAAAGAAGTAGCCTCTTTATGGCACTATTTGTCATGCAGTTGTTTGATATATATACTGCCCAAAGCTATTATCGATACACACACTGCCTAAAGTTATTATTGCAAAAGATAAGCAAATTTTAATCAGAAGCAAAATGTTGCAAAAATATATAGAATCTCTTTGTTAACAGAATTGTCACTGAAATATTGTTTGGCTTTCGAATTCAGTATTTTGTTCATGTTTATTTTAAGATTGCTCTGGAAAAGTGACATTTCTATTTGTAGTGATTAAACAAACTTTAACAATTTAGATTTTAAAAACTGACTAGTTTTATTGTGCATTCACTACACTTAAAGAATATAATAATAAAGAGAGAGAGACAGAGAGAGATGGGAGGAGAGAAAGAGAGTAACAAAATCTTTGAATAGAAAATTCCAGTAAAAATAAACAAGAATATTTTCTTAAGTTGACACTCTTCAAATTAAAGCATAAATAGATGATTAATAGTGTTCACTATCATTTGAAAACAACTCATCTGTTTTTTTTTGTTTTTTTTTTTGCTTTTTCTTAAATAAAATTACAGAAATCTTGTTCCATTTTATATACAATAATTGATAAGGTGCAAGCAATATGGTCTCGGGTTCAGTCCCACCATGTGGTAGCTTGGGCAAGTATCTTCTACTATAGCCTCAGGCTGACCAAAGCCTTGTGAGTGAATTTGGCTGACTTGTCACACACACACGTGTGTGTGTGTGTTTGTGTCTGTGTCTGTCCCCCACCACTGTTTGATAACTGGTGTTGGTGTGTTTACATCCCTATAGCTTAGCAGTTCAGCAAAAAAGACTGATAAAAAAAAGTACAAGTCTTTAAAAAAGCAAAATTGTACACTGTTGTGATAAAAACTTTCGGTGCTGATATGGTTGTTTAACCTCAGGTTAGCCTTGATTGAGCTTCCTGGAGAAGGATAGGCTCGACCAATTTTAAAATACCTAAGTCATACTGTATGACATAATAGTGTTTCTATACTCCATTAGGAGTTGAGGGCCCAAGGAAAGGCATTATCAAAGACACAGTCATGCTGACTTTTTTTTAGGATAAAGTATCTGTAGTACATTATCTAATGTGACCTTTCTTTTTTAAAGCAGACATATGTGAATTAAGGTTTATTGAGTGTTGTTTCTAGCAGGTTGTGTGACTACATAAATGTTCCTTCATCAGCTCATACACATCTAGTGATGTTGTTGTTTAGACCCAGGTCAGCACTGCTCAAGTAGTCCTTTGATCAAAGGTGTTTCAACCATGACCATTTTATGGTTTTATACATTAGAGACTATATTATCTAATGAATGTGTCTTTTTCTAAAATAGTAGGATGTGAGTTGAGGAAATTTTGACTGCTATTTCTAGCAAGTTGAACAATCACGTAGAGGCTCCTTCATTGGCTTACAAATATCTGGTGTATGTTCAATAACTGAAAAACGCATATTGTATTGATCATAATTAATTGTTCTAGCTAAACAGAAATACTGGAAAAGAATACTGTAACCATAGTTATCTCTAAGCTGAGCAGATATATACTGCACAATAGCTATCATATGCCAATGGGTGACACTTGCTCTGGAACTCAATGAATTAGTTGAGATTAAGAAATTTTGAATACTAATGGAATTAAATGATAAATGGAAGTCTATAATAGAGTTTAGTGAATGGAAGTCAAGACAAGCAAATGTTAATACTGATTGACAATTTATTACTTGTCATTGACATGAAATCTCCAGTCCTCTCTGTCTAAAATATCCATGATTATGAGAAACTATATGTTACACTTCCAGAAAATTATTGCAGCACAGATTAATGTTTGGTTTTATTGGATGTATTGATCTTGGCAATTTACAAAATCAAATGAATGGTAAATGCAGGCATGGTTATGTTGTAAGAAGTGTGCTTCCCAACCATATTGTTTCAGGTTCAGTCTCATTGTGTTGTACCATGGCCAAGTGCCTTCTACTATAGTCCCAGGCCAACAAAAGCAGTGTGAGTGGATTTGGTTGACAGAAACTGAAAGAAGCCTGTCGTGTGTGTGTGTGTGTGAGTTTTATTGTCTCCTTCCTTTGACATCACATGATAGTTGTGAATGCATATCACCTTTGTTGCCAGTCTACTGTGAAACTATATCTGGTGATAGAGAAACATTAGCTTACTTGGAGACAGGTTTGGGTTGATGACAAGAAGAGCATCCAGCTGTAGAAAACCTGCCTTAACAAATTCCATGCAAACATGGAAAAGTGGAGATTAAGAATCAATGATGATGATAATAATACATACATACATACATACATACACACATACACACATACATACATACATACAACATTCTCAAAGGCTGTAGGGTTGGAGTTTGGTCAGGATAAATGTTATATGGTTGTGAAAAGATAGAAATCTACAAACCAGATTAGTAACATCTTCATCAATGATTTGACTATTTCCCCTGTATCTGATGAGGAATGTTACAGGTATCTAGGGGTGGATGAAAATATATCTTACAATGGCACCTGTAACAAAACATGTGTCACTAAAGAATATTACAGCCGAATAAAGAAAATTCGGACCTCAGAACTCTCTGTGTTCAATAAAACAGTGGCCCACAATGTGTTTGCAGTGCCAGTACTCATACCAACATTTAGGCTGCTTGATTGGACACTTAATGAGATCCAAGCCACTGATGTGAAAACCTGGAAAATACTAACAAGCACACATAATTTCCACATAAACAGTGATGTAGACCACCTCTACTTAAAATGAAAACAAGGTGGCAGAGGTTTAACATTGATCCAAAATGCCTTTGAATGTCATATCATATCCCTTCAGCAACATCTTTTAATACATACATACATACATACATACACCCCTGATGTTGATGTTGAAATTCCAATGAAAGAAACCAGCTCTTTCTCTTTTGGCAAAAAATCTTGAAATAAAACTGAATAATGACATACATACATACATACATATACAGAATATAACTTTAAGCAGTTGATCATGAATTAAAAGCAGCAAATTGGCAGTCATTGGGGTGTTAGATGGAATATCTCAGAGTATTTGTTTTGGCTCTCTGTGTTCTGTGTTCAAATCTTGCCAAGGTCAACTTCACTTTCATCCTTTTGGGGAAAATCAATAAAAATGTACCAATGAAAGCAAGGATGGGATGAATTGGCAGAACTGATAGAGAATCAGATGAGATGTTGGACAGACTGGTTCTGTCCTTTTGCATTCTGACAGCAATATTTGCAACAACACTGAGGCCAAACTGCATCAACCCTAAAGTGGAGGCCTTTCTTTTGAGCAACATTGGAGATGAGGAATATACTGCATGAGCAACTACCAGTATTCCACACAAAAAAAAAAAAACTTGCCCTGGCCTAAGCATAAAAGTGCAGAAATATGTTCAACTTTCACTGACAGTGACCCCTGGCTGGTCAACAGTTAAAAAAAAATCTAAATCTCAGCATGTAGCTTAGTTGCAAATAGCCATTAAACAAGGTAGAATAAGTATTGCAAATTTTGTGGCAAAAGAATTAGTTAAAGGGATGTAAAATAATTAGAAATGTAGTATTTCTCAAAAGAGATTTAGGATGAAAATTATCCATGAACTGAAAATGTCATTGAATCCACAAATCCATATTTATATATGGACTGTAAAGTATATTTTGGCTGCAGCGGTAGATATGAGATGTGTTCTGCATTGCGTTACTTGAGGCTTTCAAATTTATTAAATCAAAAATAGGAAAACCAATATCATAATATATGAACCAACTGCTCACTTTTGTTCTGAGATGGAAATTATTGCTGGTATTGGAAACAAACTAAATAACAATGGTCTTCTGAATGATTATTGAACTGTCTGTTAGATAAATATTTAGAAAGTAAGCTAAAATAAATAGGTTAAACTTGAACTCATTACAAGAATATATTTTAGGGTTGTGAAAGAATTCATAATTGAGTCTCATTGTTGTTATCATCGTCATCATCATTGCTTTTATATCTGCTTTTTCCATGCCAGCATGAGTTAAACAAGTGTTCTAGGGGTACTTTATTCCACATACTCACAATCTCGTTGAAGCTGAACATTTTGTTTATGGAGGATATAAATCACCTCGTCCCACTACTCATGCAGTGTCAATGTGAAGACATGCAGAGATAAACACATGCACATGTGCACACATACACACACATATATACATATACACAATACATATATGAGGGAGATGCTGAAAAGTTCCTGGCTTTGGGTAAAACAAAATGCAGGTGGATCAGTTAATTATGATTTTATTCAACACATTCCCCTTCTCAGATTCACACATTTATTGCAGCAATCCTTCAGTTTTACTAAGCCCTGTAAAAGAATTTGGAAGATTGGGCCTCCAACCAGGCTTTTTGTGATACCCTTAAAGCCAGGAACTTTTCAGCACCCCTTCATATAAGTGATGGAAACCCATCTCATATATATATATGCGTGTGCATTATGTATATGTGTATACACACACACACACACACACATATAAATATAAATTAATGAATTGAGAAAAAAACAATCACTTTCATTAGCTTACAACTGTTTCTGCTATGAGAAGCATGCATTCAGAATTAGTGTTCACACAACATATTATAGCCTCCTCAGAACCATTTAAATGAAGTGTATGTTTATTGTAGAAAGCATTTAGATACATAGGGTTGGTTACATATATAACCATATATAAGATTATGCAGTTTGGCAGATTTGAGTGTGCAAAACATCATCAGAGACAAATATGTATATCACTGTATCACTGTATTGATCAGACTATTGGAAGTTGTTACACACCACTAGTCACAATGCATTTCTTCACATGTTGTAGCTACCCTACTGACCAGATGGGCAGGGCAATATTACCCTTGAATGGAAAATCCAGTCCATTGCAGGATTACCCAGTTATAGCTGAGTGGACTGGAGCGATGTAAAATGAAGTATTTTGCTCAAGAACACAATGATGAGGATGACAGAAGAATGAAATGCAAGGTAAAAGAGTTAATCTGGGCGAAGGGAATATATAGCTCCCCTCAATTCTTGGTGACAAAATCATCCATCACCCCAATGCCAGCAAAACTACCATCAGAGAAGCAAATAATGCCATTTCAGCATTGCACAGCCTCCCCAAATTTCAGCAGAGCTTGCTGCTCCTTGTCAAGAAGTCCTCCTCTAACATTGCAAAGTTCTCCAACCATTTCTCAACCAAGACAGCTTTATTGTGGTCCTACCATTGAAAAAAATCACCCACAAATGTGCTCTATAGTACAGCAGTTACTATATTTGGCAAACTCTTTATTCTTTCTTTCTCTCTTATTCTGTTTCTGTCTGTCTGTGTCTCTGCCTGTCCGTCTGTGTCTCTGCCTGTCTGTCTGTCTGTCTGTCTGTCTGTCTCTCTCTCTCTCTGTCTCACTCACTCTCCCTCATCTTCTCTCTCTCTCTCCCCTTTCTCCTCATTCACTGAGTGTGTTTCACATTTTAGATTCCACCACCAAGTTTGGCTTTTGTCATGGATCAGCTACTATAAATGATTTATTCCTTGCTCTGTCTGTTAATGCATTGTAATTTACTACACTTTTATAATAATAATAATGATAATGAACTTATGATTGAAATAAATTAATTCAATTGAATGGAATTGCTCATTTTTTCTGTAAACCTGTAACTCTCCCCACTCGCATTTTTCCAGAAGACTTTGACTTAGAAATATTCAAACAGAAGAATCAAGAATGGCCTGCAGAGGTCATTGGTACTGCTCCTCAGTGTCTCTTATTATCTTACAAAGGAAAAGAAACAGATATTTTTTGATAATGCCATCAGCTGTTAAAGACAACAAGGCTTAGTTTCATGTTACACTATGATAAATGCTAAAAGGTGAATTATATACAGAAATCAGCTTTCTTTGCTTTTGTAAAATGTTAAATGGTGTTATGGCAGTAACGGTCAAAATGAATCACTATTATGAGAGATAAGGTATGTGTTTAGTGATATGAATACATTATATGCAAGTTATATGTATGTTGCTATGTAAATACACATACATTCACACTGACATACCTATATATATCCTCCTGTTTTAATTCTTTGAATACTTCCAGTAAAGAAGGGTTAGTTTCTAACAAAGAAATGAAGCTCTGTTCCTGGAATTTAGGTAAGAACAATAGTAAAGTGGTATTTTAGAAGAGTCTTACATATCTCTACTGCATGAAACTGATATTTATCAATATGTTATGCTATATTTGTACACACACACACACACACACACGCTCACAAACACCCACATGCACACATATAAACACGTGCAGCCAACAGTAAACACTTAAGGTAGGCAAGAGACATTCACACACACACACATACACACACAATCTGTATGTATGTATTTATGTCCAGGGGACATACATGTTAATTTTTATGAAACTGGACAATAGAAATATGAAATCAAACCCCAACCAAGTAAAATCATTATTGCCCAGTGCAAACAGTGTAGGACCAAGTAGATCAACCTGTTGAACTCCCAAAGCAGAAAAAATGTGCTGGTTACTGAAAGATTAGGAAGAGGACTTGTGATAAATTACCAAGAAATTTAACTATTGTTCTGCATATTATATAAAAGAAACTTAGCTGATATGTCTATAGACTGTGGCAAGGAAAAAGTAGCTAAAAAAAACAATTATTTTGTGATGCTTGCAAATTTTGAATAGATTGTATGCAACTGGTAAACAAATATATTGATGTCCTTCAATGAAGATAAACATTTCCAATTATTATCATCATTAGGTGCAGGAGTGTCTGTGTGGTAAGAAGCTTCCTTCCCTACCACATGGTTTCAGGTTCAGTCCCACTGCATGGCACCTTGGGCAAGTGTTTTCTACTATAGCCTCAGGCCAACCAAAGCCTTGTGTATGGATTTGGTAGACGGAAACTGAAAGAAGCCTGTCATACACACACACACACACACACATATATATATTTGTGTGTATATCTGTGTTTGTCTCCTCACCATTGCTTGACAACTGATGTGTTTACATCCTTGTAACCTAGCAGTTTGGCAAAAGAAACCGATAGAATAAGTACTAGGCTTACAAAGAATAAGTCCTGAGGTAGGTTTGTTCAACTAAAGGTGGTTACTACAGCATGGCCACAGTCAAATGATTGAAACAAGTAAAAGAATAAAAGAATAAAAGAATTATCAGATTTTGTCAGCTCTCAGAAGGTTAAATATCATGGATTGTCATCTTAGTCTTTCTTATGTCTTTCTACTTTCAAAACAATATAAGCTTGTTCAGTGGATATTATTGAAATACATAATTCTTGGTTTTATTCTTCTTTCTCTTTAATTGTGTCTAACAAAATTTTCTTTTTTTCTTCCCTTTTTTTTGTTTTTCTTTGTAGTACTTCATCTTGCTTTTGCATTCTGTCCATGGTATTTTCAGTCTTCTACATGCCAACATCTCAAAGGCTTGCAATCTGTTTAACGGAACTCATTTTCATTTCCAAATAATAGAGTGGACCTTATATTGATTATCTTTTTCTGTTTTTTCTTTTTTGTTAATATTTCTTGAGGATAATTTACTTGACATTTTTCAAATGACTTATTCCTTCTTTTGATTTCTATTTCACATTTCTTGTTTCTTGATTTCATATATTTTAGAATTAAGTTTCCATTAGCATTTTATTTTTTAAGAATTTAAAGTCGTTTTTTTTTAATTGTTCATGAAACTGGGAAATAAATTTGCATTTGAATGTCTGGTGCCATGATGATGCATATTTAGTTCTCCACCCTCATAGGGTCTTTGCTACATGGAAGGAAGTTAATGAATGAGGAACTTAGCCACAGAAGTCTTGGTGTAAATGGTTCAAAAGTGAATTTTGGATATTCAACCAATCATCTTCACTCTGCCATATTATGGTGGATCTATTTCACCATATTCTTTCCCCTTCATCATGACCCCACCAAATTGCTGTAGATTTGTTCTGGAGCTCCAATTTTTGATCATGCTTTCAAGCCCACCTTTCTTTATACTATATCAATGCTCTAACACCAAGCAATCATTAAAAAACATCAAGGTAACTGACTCCCATGAAGGCTTTCTCATTCTTAGAAATTACGTAGTTTACATTATTTAGTTTAAATTATGAGGGTCAAGTCCTTTGTTTTGATTGTCACCATGTCTGCATCTTTTTGACAATCTGATTTATGACAAGCACATCTTTTTGACAATCTGATTTATGACAAGCACATCTTTTTGACAATCTGATTTATGACAAGCACAAAATCTCACTTTGCTATCCTTTGTCCAAATAACAACATGAAATCTGAGTTTACATAAATGCTCTTCTTTGTCTCTCCCTTGCTTCTTTTCTTTAATTCATGCTTACTGTCTGCTTTTTAGCTGGCAACATTCTCTCATTTCCAACATAAAGTAATTCTAACCAGGAGATGGATGAAGCTCTATAACTGTGGAGAAGACTTGGATTGTTAATTCCAGAGTAGAGAAAATTGACTCAGATATTTCAGGCCAAATTACAGTCAACGTGCATTTTCAACCCACTTTTCGATCAATTTCATCAATACTAAAGATGCTGTTCACTTTCTATGAGTGCTAAATTTTCTGGAGATTGGGTTAAAGCTTGGCTTGTGGAAAACATTGGTAGTTTACTTAGCTCAGACAGACTCCACATTTTCATTGCCTTCAGGATTGGAACTGATGTATGTGGGTGATTGAGTTGTCATTGTGGCAAGTCCCTTGATTCTAAAGACTTTCACAGATTACCATGTTTACTGAATGTGTGTCACTTTTTTGTTACAACAAGGAAAGCTAATCTTTAAATGAGCTCTAGCTAAGGTACATATCTCCTTAATTCTAGATCCAATTAGATTGTGCAAGGAGCAGAAGATGAGATCTGATGGACTTACTCTTTGCCATTAGGCAGGAGATGACTGCTTCATATTGGATGACATCATTAGCAACTCTTTTCCTTCATCACATGTCCTTAATGCTGTGGCAGAGGTGGTAGTTGCAACAGCTGTAACTGATTGAAATAAGGCACTATTGTATAAATTATATTTTATTAACACATGGCTTTTGAGGCATTCACTGAAGCTAGATTGCTGACAAGAAAGCTTTTGTCTTCATTTAGCATCCATTCAGGAAGGTGCTTAGCTATTCCAGCTTATCACCCTTTCAGTAACTATGAGTGTTTTGGATTGTCTCAAAAACTTTTAGAGGGTGACACCAGTGTTTCCCTTGAGTGTTATATTATTGAGGGAGTGTACATACCTCCTTTTTTTTGTATAGTGATTTCTTGTTTATTTTTTTATTATTTGAACATTTAAGAAAAATTTTGCCATTTTCTGACTGAAAAACTTTTGTAAATTGTGCTAGTGATCTTCTTCATTAAATTATTATTCTGAATTTGTATTATAATATTCTCAAATGAAATGAAAGATAACTCTTTTCTTTTGTAAAATTGTTTTGATAATCGATGCCTTCTTTTCAGATTTTATGTGGTAAGAGCCTCTGCTTTTGGTTCATGTCAGCATATTTTTATACAGGAAGCATTAAAAAGCTAAATATGTAATAAGTAAAACAATAATAATCTTTTTCTAATTTTGGCCTATGGCCAACAATTTTAGTTGATTACATTGGTTCCAGTGCTCAGCTGGTATTTATTTTATTGGTTCAAAAGGATGAAAGGGTAAGTTTAAATCTTCCCCATATTTGCTGAAGTAATGATAAAAAAAATTCCTTAGATTGTACAATTATTGCTAAGGGGAGAATAGAATTGTTTAAGGTACTAAATAAATCAGAGCTGTCATGTTGATACTTTCCCAAAATTGCTTTGTGGAATTTATAAGGTTTATGTTGATAATGATGATATAAGGGAAGTAACTCTTAACGTCAAACCGTTCGACGGCCATATGCAGTTGCTGCAGCTGTTTTTGCTATCGCTGGGGTCCAAATAAGAGATCTATATTTGGTCGCACTATCTACAAGAAATAACAGCCACATCTTCGAAAGAATATTTTTTAAAAAAGAAAACATTGGACAATGTAGTTTTCGACAATCATGAAACACATGCTAACTTTGTATACATGAATGCTTTTGAAATGATAGTATAAGCAGTTGTAATTTAGGTTGAAAGGTGGAAACATTAATCCTTTGGCCTTTTCCCCTCAACTTTTGATTCAATGTCATCAGAATGCAAGGAAGGAAGATGTTATCCCCAATAAGTGGAATGACAGTATCAATATAAACTGTTAAAACAACATAGAAGAAAGATGCACAAGAGCAAAGCAGTTATAGAAAGTCCAAGCTGACAACCTGAGTCATCAAAGTAGTTGAAAGTGTTTAGGTGAACTTTGCATAAAATAATGTCAACTCTGACAATATGTAATTTGGGTTTATACTAGACAAGTTATTAGCTACATAGAAACAGTGCTATTTTATTTAAACATTCCAGAGCTTCGCTGAAGGTTAAATAACAATGTAAACACAGTCTTTCTATGCAAAAAAGATAACGAAAAGGAAGGAATGGAGTCTCCTGAAGAACTGTTTCCTGGTTTGTCAACTGCCCCCCAGAGAAGATGTACCTCGCTTCCTTCTCCAATTAATGGCATGGATCAGCTGTAATATAAAGTTGCCATGAATTAGGCTAGATCATGGTTCTATATTTTGATGCGGAAAAGCATCTGCCAAGACCAGTAAACACTAACAAATGTCAAGGAAGTTAAGTTTAGATGAATGACTAGTGAGAAATCGTTCAGGCCATATATGACAATGTGGTCAGTTCTGGGAATATATTTAGTAAGGAAGCACTTTTAGGACCAAACAGCGTGAAGCTGCTTTTGGTTCTATGATACAATTTCCTGATTTAAAATGATTTAAATTCAAATTTTCCATCAAAGTTTTGTTTTAATTTATGTTCCAAACACCAGCTTAATAATGACAAAGTGATTTTACTAAACTCTTCACTATTTTCAAAACTAATTGAATCATAGGTGGTATTTTTCAGCAGATATATGGTGACAAAAGGGTTAATGCATGGCTTAAGTGGACTACATTTCTTGTCAAGGTTTTTAGCCCATTTCATTATAGTTCTTGAGGCATTAATACAAAAGTTTAGGACTAGATTATTTGGCAATATTTACATACTAATTAGTTCACTTGTATAGCAGAATGTCTTGAAAAGATACAGAATAAATTTCAAAAGTAGAAGAAAAAAAGAATCAAAATAATTTATAAGAATAATATACATTAAATTCACACAATATTTACGTGTATAAAATATCTATCCCCTGTTCTCTCTCTAATCATCCATTTTAAACCATCTCTCATTCTTCTGTCACAGTCTTGTGAAATTCTCCTCCCATCCTTCCTAATCTACTGTCCCTATTCACTCTTCTACTCACCTTCTTGTACCTTGAGGGTATACCCTGACACTACGATTTTTCTCTCTCTATCCAGTTACTCCCATCCCACTTGGAAAATATGTTAAATAATAATGATGATGATATATGATAGCTATCTGGCTATCTATCTATCTATCTATCTATCTATCTGTCAGTCTATCTATCTATCAGTCTGTCTATCTGTCTGTCTGTCTCATATATTTAGCTATGTGTGTGTGTGTGTGTGCACATGTGTGTGATGTGTGTATGTATAGTATGTATGTAAATATATGTATGCCTCCATACTCAACTTGTCCCTCTCAAGCCTTCCCTACCTCTCATCTTCCTATCACCCATCCCTCCACTCTTCTAACTATGGCGCTATCCAGTTGTCCTAATATGAGAGCTGAACTACACACAATTCCTCCACTTTTGTGCTACCTATCACCCTTATCTCCTTAACCACTTCCTTTTAACATCCATCCTTCAATATAACCCCTTCCTAATTTATTTTCCATTGATCACCCTTTCTGTGTAACCAGTAATCTCTCATTTTCCTTTAATCTACATCATATGTCTGCTATACCTCATTCTTAATACCTTCTTATATCTGTCATTGACTTACACCACACATTTGTTCACACTCAATACATCCATCCCTACATATCTCTGACTTCCATCTCTCACTATGTGTTTCTCTTTCTCTCTCTCACACTCTCTCCTACACTCCACCTTTACCTAGCTACCCTACACATCATCCCCCTATTTCTCATTTATCTACAGTTTTATCATACTACTGCTCACCACACTTTTTGTAACATCACTTACCACCTCTTCCTTTCTGAGCCACATCTATTTCTTTTGCTATCTCCCAAGAAATTCATATTCACCATCAAATTTGCCACCACGCTTGTTCTCCACTCACTACATTCAGTACTATCCACATCTCAAACCATCTGATAATTTCCTCACACACATTTGTGAAATTATCCATCCACTCCTCCTGATTCACTATCCCTATTCACTCTTCTAATCTTCTTGTATGTTGAGGTGTGTGGCTTAGTGGTTAGGGTATTTGGCACATGACCATAAGATAGTGAGTTCAATACCTGGTAGTGCATAGTGTCCTTAAGCAAGACACTTTATTTCACATCAACTGGCAAAAATGAATTGTATCTGTATTTCAAAGAGCCAGCCTTGTCATGTTCTGTATCTCACTGAATGTCTTTGAGAACTTGCATTAAGGGTCTGTGTACCTGAAGAGTGCTCAGCCACTTGCATGTTAGGTGATATTTAGAGTCACTTAAATGTGAATGTTCTGTGAGAGCAAACTATACTGCAGTAGATACCATCCATATTTAAGTGGCTATAAATATTACCTCTTGGTAGTGAAACTGCCTCTGTTGCTAATATATATATTTTTAACAAGCTCACTTGCACGTTAATTTTATGAGCAGGCTGTTCTGCTGATCAGATAAACTGAAACCCTTGTCATTGTAACCAACAGAATGCCAGTTGAGGGTATACTCTGACACCTCATTGTCACCATCTTTATCTCTTTCCAGCTATCCCTGGCCATCCTTATATAATGTGGGATAGCTATGTATCTCCTCTACAGCAAGACACTTCTTTCTGTTCCTCTTTCATACTTTAGCTTCTCGACACCTGGCATAAAGCCACCGCCATCACTACTACATCCTCACTCAGTTGTAGTGTTTTTTTTTTTATGTCATGCAATTTACTTGACAACCTCATTAGTTCTAATACCACAAAAGAAAAGTACTCAATACACTGTATAAAGTGATTAGCAATAGGAAGAGCATCTAGCCATAGAAACCATGCCAAAGCAGACAGTAGGACTTGACTCAGTTCTCCAGATCCTGTTGAACTGTCCAGCCTGTGCTAGTATGGGAGATGAGCATTAAATGCTGCTGCTGTTTTCTGTTACTGCTGATGATGATAAGGTCAGCAGCAGTAGACAGAGGTTCTGTTATCTAGGTGACCTAATTAGCAGTGGAGAAGTATGTTCTAAATGTATAGTTGCTAGGATAAGAATAGGATGAAGAAAGCTCAGGAAGTTATTATTTCTGTTGATAACAAAAGTTCTTTCCCTCAGCATGTAAGGCAGATTGTACAATGTTTGTGCACGATGGAAGTTATGGAAGAGGAAGTCCTGAAGCAAAGTAGTAAAGGCTGATCTCAAGATGTTGCACCTCACACTGGAGATGATAAGCATTTTATTGTGCTTGAGTAGATTAGTCTATCATGGTGAAAGTGAGGTCCTAAAAGCATTATTTTTGTGTATATTCACTGGGATCTGCCTCTGCACTCAGTTGGTCCTCATCAAGCTTTTCCTACCTTTCATGTTCTTAACAATCATCACTCTGTTAACAACGGTACTATTCAGCTGATATAATTATTTGACAGCAAAATCTGTGCGTATCCCTATTCTGCTGTCCAACACCAGGCATCCCCGCCTCTTCCCACTCACACCTGGTAATCCTACACTACTTTTTCCGACCCACCTTGAAGGTTAACATGAGTAGTCATGTAGCTCCTCTTAAGCATGAAACCTACTCTACCTTTTTTTTACTCCTTATTCTTGCAGCATAAAGTTCCCCCACTGGAGATTTGTAGTCTTGCAAGCTGCATGGCAACCTTACTAGTGCTGGTGACATGAGAAAAGTGCCCAGTACACACTGTTAAATGGTTGGTGTTAGGAAGGGTTGTTGTTGTTGTTGTTGGCACTCCGTCGCTTACGATGTCGAGGGTTCCAGTTGATCTGATCAACGGAACAGCCTGCTCGTGAAATTAATGTGCAAGTGGCTGAGCACTCCACAGACACGTGTACCCTTAACGTAGTTCTCGGGGATATTCAGCGTGACACAGTGTGACAAGGCTGACCCTTTGAATTACAGGCACAACAGAAACAGGAAGTAAGAGTGAGAGAAAGTTGTGGTGAAAAAGTACAGCAGGGTTCACCACCATCCCCTGCCGGAGCCTCGTGGAGCTTTAGGTGTTTTTGCTCAATAAACACTCACAACGCCCGGTCTGGGAATTGAAACTGCTATCCTATGACTGCGAGTCCGCTGCCCTAACCACTGGGCCATTGCGCCTCCACTAGGAGGGTATAGGAAGGGTATCTAGCTATAAAAACCATGCCAAAACATTTATTGGAACACAATGTAGTGCTTGCACTCATTAGATCCTGTAAAACCGCCCAATCCCTTCCAGCATGGAACATGGATGTTAAATGATGATGATTTCACCTCCTCTATACTCCTAATTATCCCCTCTCTCTGGAACCACTTCTTTTAATAGCCACCCCTCCTTCTCATTATCGTCTCTTCCCACTTTATTTTCCACAGATCATTTTTTTTGTGCCTCCAGTTATCTCTTCCTCTCCTCTGAGGTACATCGTAGGACAGCCATACCTCATTTTTAATATTCTCTCGTATCTGCTATCACTTTTAACACTCCCTCGTACCTACAACTGATGCCCACCCAACCTTTGTCTCCTTGTACTATAGCCACTGCTAAGCACTTCTGACCTCCATCCCTGTCCCTGTACATTTCTGTCTCTCTCCCAGCCCATACATCATTTTCATATTTTCTAATCTATCTGCTGGTTTATACTGCTGCTCTCCACCCTTCCTGTACTGTCACACCAGTTTCTCCATCCTGAGCTATTTCTCTTACCTTCCATACCACACTGATAATTACCATTGATCCCTTATGTGCAAGGGTGAAGATGTGGTCAGTGGTAAGTATCATTCACCTCTAAACCAATCTCTAGACATCCATCACTTTCCTCTCAAACTCTTATGAACTTATCCATCCACTCCTCCAGATCCTTGTCCTGTACTCCTCTTCTTATATCCTGAGAGTAATCTCTGATTCTTTCACCAATATCTTTATCTTCTTTCCAGAACACTCACCCACTCATATAATGCAGGGTAGCCATGTATCTCTTTTATAGCAAAACACCTGTACTTGGGCTTCTTTGGATCCTATAAAACCATCCAAACCCAAGCCAGCAAATGAGTGTTAAATGATGATGATGATATATATTGCATTTAACACACACACATGCAAGCACATATGACAAGCTTCTAGTATTTTTTTGTTGCCAAATCAGACTGGAACTTGGTGCAGCTCTCAAGCTTACCAGTTTCAGTCAAACTGTCTAAGCCATGCCAGCATGAAAAGCAGATGCTGCTTGATGATGATGATGAGGGTGATGATATATATATGCACACACATACCAGATAGGCTTTTGTATTGTGTCAATCAAATTTTACTCATATGGCTTTCATCTTCACTAAGTTATGACAGAAGACATTTGCAAAGGTTCCATGCAATGAGATTGAACCCAGTACCATGAAGTTGCAAAATTAACATTTAAACAACACACACATTATGTGCATCTTGTATTCATTGCTATTAATGTTCTTCAAATTTTTTTCTTAGAATTTTCAAATAAAATAAAAGCGACACAGTGGTCTCATTTTTGTAAAAGATGCCTCAAATATCATTCCTAGTTTTCAACAGAAATTGCTTTAGATTATGGCTTGTTAACGCTTGAAACAAATCTAAAATTAAATTCGTCACACAATTTAGACATAGATACGCAAGATTTGGATAGGTAAGTAAATTAAAGGAAACGTCAATAAAATATTAATTGGTCATGCGTGTTGGCATTTGATGCGTGACCGGACCGGATGTAGAAAGACTTAAACGCTCCAAATTACGTCCCTTCCCAATGTCCGCTCCTCCTCCCGCCCCCTTTGCTTTCCTTGGCAATATCACACGCTTCTGTTCAGGTTAACACTATGTCACGTGAATCAAAATGGAGGCTCGGCCTACAGCCGAGTTGGTTCCAGAAACTGTAAGCGCTAGTAACTTGACGGTTGGCAGTAAAAATTGTAATTCTTATCGTCTCGGTTTCCACGTCAACGACAGCAGTGACAATCATCACTTTCCTACGACGCTCGCTCATGCTGATATTTTTGCTACTACTGCTGTTCTCTCCCTCCACTATTGTATCAAAACAACAGGGTTTTTGTGAGTGGCCCGAGTTAATACAACCACCACCACTCAAGCCGTCGTAGTCTGTCTGTCCGTCTATCTCCGTATGTGTGTGTGTGTATATGAATGTACGTATGTATGTTTCTTGCAGTGCAACCCTCTGCTACTGTAGCATTTGCGTGCCGCCACTGTAGTACAACAACAAACACCCTTCCTTCCCGTCGGGTGGAAGAAGGAGGGTTTAAAGGAGTTTACTGTGTGCTGTAAATATCATTGATATCGAACTAATAATATCTTATTAACCACCAGGATGGGAGGTGGGAACGCCAAGCTGTCGGCCATCACCTACGAGGAGGCCGTAAAGAGGGGTAAGTAATTTACTGACATATATATCTCTATTGCCAATCTACTCTTGTCAAAAAAAAAAAGGAAAAAAAAATCTAAACAAACCAATTTTGTATTTTTTCTCAAAATGTTTTGGAATTTATATTATTATTATTCATTTCCCCATCTTTTCTGCTAAAGGTTTTACTGCACATGTTTTATTTTAAATTATCACTGTAATATAAAATCCCATTTGACATTTCAGTCTCGAGCGCTGACAATTTAGACATTTTCTCGGTGAGTGGTTGGCTCGCAAAACAACAAATTTCATATTTTATACGGGACTCCCCTGTTGCTGCGTTGTCTGCTAGATGCAACGGAGGTGATGTTTAGAGGAATTTGGCATCACCTGAGTCTTGATGTTGGCATATTATATTCTCTTTATTATCTTATTTACCTGCATTAATTTAGAGCTTTATATTATATTTACGTT